>NC_068315.1:33928515-34032049 GCF_025860055.1 Xyrauchen texanus
TTTAACAATATATACGCGTCAATAAATCAAATGTAATTTTGACTGATGGTTTTTCAAACCTAACATGCTTCAAGATGACATCACTCTGAAGTACTGCAAGCAAAGAATGGCTAACATTCGCCTCTAGGGGGCTTACAGGCCATGCCGAAATTCCCATTTTCTGGTCTAAAATGTTCTAATTTGGTACAATGGTACTACAGGCCAACAGGAACCCACAAACCAAGAATGGCCGACATTCGCCACTAGGGGGCTTAAAGGCCACGCCAAAATTCCCGCTTTCTGGTCAAAAATGTTCTAATTTGGTACATTGATACTACAGGCCAACAGGAACCCACAAACCAAGAATGGCCAACATTCACCCCTAGGGGGCTTACAGGCCATGCCGAAATTCCCATTTTCTGGTCTAAAATGTTCTAATTTGGTACAATGGTACTACAGGCCAACAGGAACCCACAAACCAAGAATGGCCAACATTCGCCATTAGGGGCGCTACAGGTAATTCCCAAAAGTCCCATTTTCTGGTCAAACATTTTCTAATTTGGTACATTGATTCTACAGGCCAAAAGGAACCCACAAACCAAGAATGGCCCACATTCAGCCCCTAGGGGCGCTTACAGGCCACTCCAAAATTCCCATTTTCTGGTCAAATATTTTCTAATTTTGTACATTGATACTACAGGCCAACAGGAACCCACAAACCAAGAATGGCCCACATTCGACCATAGGTGGTGCTACAGGCCACGTCCCAAAAAAATATTTTCAAAGTGATACCATTTCCACGCCTATTTGTCCAATTCTTCTGAAACTTGGTGTACATGCCTCATTTCTCATTGGGAACAAAAAGCCTCAAGGATCCATAAGGTCCGGTATGGATTTTCCTGTACATTGAAAATGTTTCGCTTAGGATTCAGACAAAGACATGTTTTTTTGAATTCCTTAATTGGGAGGGTTTATCCCCAACCATCTACTGATCAATTTTAAATGATTTGCCATTTTGAGGAGGAATCCGCATTGCTGCTTGCAGCTATATTTATTATTATTATTATTATTATTATTATTCTCCTTGAGCCCCAATAGCTCAAAAAGTCACTGGTCAAAATTTTCTAAATTGGCACATTGATACTCCATGCCAACGGGTACCCCCAAACCAAGAATGGTCAACATTCGCCCATAGGTGGCGCTACAGGCCACGCCCAAAAAACAAAAATTCAAAGTGATATAATTTCCACCCCATTTGTCCAAATCTTCTGAAACTTTGTAAACATGCCTCATTTCTCATGGGGAACAAAAAGCCTCAAGGACCCATACTTCTGCCATTATGGATTTTCCTGTACAGTGAAAATTTTGGAAAACCTACAAAACTCTTTCTTCTCCTGAACCTCAGCTCCAATTGACTTGGAATTTGGCACACGTGTGTAGTATGTATGTCTTTCCAAACGCTACTTAGCAAAAAATGAATACAATACAAAATGGCTGAAATGGACGTGTTTATGTAAATGTACACACAAAAGATGATCAAAAATTTTAAAATCCCATTGATTTACAATGGCTGAGCAAAAGTGCTCCCTCTACTGGACAAATATGGTCCACATGTAAAATCCCATTCACTTACATTGGCTGAGCAAAGAGGCTCCCTCTACTGGAGTAACTCTGTCTACCACATGCAGCTCTTCTGTAGCAATCCTCTAATGAAGCATTTCGTCTCCTAGTGGGTGGAGCTCCAGACTTAGACTACAGAAGACATTTTGTGCCTGCACGGAGGTATGTCAAATCAATTGTGTGTCTTAATGCTTTCCAGTTTGAACATTCAAGCTATTTTACACTATTCAACTCAACAAAGGCAAAACAACTCAAATAAATGTTTTCGAAAGCAGTTTGTGTGACACAGCGAAGCGAAGCCGTCGCTGCCTAACGCTCGCGACGCCGATGAGAGTTCGCTTCCTTCTTAGTGCTTCAACGACAATTTCATACACCAAAATACATGATATATTGGGGTGTCTGCTATATCTCAAGTGAACAAACAGTTGATAAAGAAATCGGGTATCAATATATTGAATTATGAATTATTGAAGGGGTCTAGTGATGCCGCTGTGATGTCCTGTTAGATTTTTCTCTATCGAGACAGCGTTAACGTATCAAAACTTCCGAGTATGATGTTGTTTAATTGTCTCTGACAACACGCAATCCTCGAGGCGAGATCATTTTTGCTCGCGATCTTCACGAAGGTTTGTTGGTTGTGTACAATGGTTGCCTGCTTGAACATTCAGCCGATTTTACACTATTCAACTCAACAAAGGCAAAACAACTCAAATAAATGTTTTCGAGCAGTTTGTGTGACACAGCGAAGCGAGCCGCGTCGCGACTAACGCCGCGACGCCGATGAGAGTTCGCCACAGCTTCATGCGCTTGAACGACAATTTCATACACCAAAATACATGATATATTGGGGTGTCTGTTATGTATCAAGTGAACAAACAGTTGATAAAGAAATTGGGTATCAATATATTTAATTATGAATTATTGTGAACAACACGGATGCCGCTGTGGTGTCCTGTTAAGATTTTTCTCTCAAACAGCGCTAACAGCTTAAACAAAATACTGCGTTATTTTTGCACATACAGATACATTTAATACATCGTCACAAACTATGAAAGTTGTACTTTTATTTGTTGTAAAATAAAGAAAATAAACCGTGTGCTCTTTGTCTAAGCTGAATATCTTTCTGAAACACGCCACAAAAACTTACACAAACATGAAACATATGTCTAAAGAAAGTAGGGATGGGCTGATCAATCCTAACGTATCAAAACTTCCGAGAATGATGTTGTTTAATTGTCTCTGACAACACGCAAACCGCGAGGCGAGATCATTTTTGCTCGCGATCATCATGAAGGTTTGTCGGTTGTATACAATGTTTGCCTGTTTGAACATTCAAGCCGATTTTACACTATTCAACTCAACAAATGTCAAAACAACTCAAATACATGTTTGCGAGCTGTTTGTGTGACACAGCGAGCCGCGTCGCGTCTAACTCACGCGACTCCGATGTCTTTCGCTGCTGCTTAGCGCCTGAACGGACAATTTCATACAACAGAGTGTCAAAATACATGATATATTGAGGAGTCTGTTATGTCTCAAGTGAACAAACAGTTGAGAAAGAAATCTGGAATAATTATATTTTATTCTGGCATTATTCCAGATGACGCCCTGCTATATTTTTCTCTCGAAACAGCGGAAACAACTTAAACAAAATACTGCGCCATTTTTGCCCATACAGAAACATGCAAGACATCATTACTGAACTATGAAATGTGTACTTTTATTTGTGTACACTTACAATAACAACAAAACCTTGTGCTTTTGTAAAATAAATAAACAGGGTGCTCAGTCTCTGTCTTCAGCGATTATTTTTCTGAAACACGCCACAAAATACAAGTGAACAAAATCAACCATTCACTGCAGTCTGTATTTTATCATCTCACAATGAATACAAATGCAACAAGCATGGCACAAAACGAAAATAATGATACTTCTCAGTTCTCAAAAGATTAAACTGAACTGTGCCTTAATTATCGTATCATGCGATAAAAGCCTCTTAAAGAGACAGTAACAATTTAGCCTTCGGTCCTGAACATAGACATTCCCAAGTAATTGAGAAGTACAAATGGTATTATTTTAAGTTTTTTTATTTCTCTCTTACCTTGTAAAATGCCACGTTTTTGAATGGCATGTAAACACAATCACTCCATTTTTTTCACTGGATCTGTTGCTATTTTAATGATTTAAAAATCAAAGCACTGACCATTTAAAGTGTGAGCTTGTAGGCTACATTTTGAAATAGTTATAAACAGTCACAGCTATACAGTGTTATTATGTGCCTAGATAGTCTTTCAAATAAAATTGCTTGTGATATGCTTATGTAAATCACACAAAAAAACAGAAAAAAATCTTAAGAGAGAAGTGAAAGTGAAAGTAGAGATTTTCAAAGTGATTTTTCATTCAAAGTGATACAATTTCCACGCCATTTGTCTAAATCTTCTGAAACTTGGTGTACATGCCTCATTCCTCATGGGGAACAAAAAGCCTTAAGGACCCATAACTTTCACCATGATGGATTTTCCCGTACGTTGAAAATTTGTGAAAACCTAAAAATACTCTTCTTCTCCTGAACCGTAGCTCCAATTGACTTGAAATTTGGTACACATTTGTAGAATGGACATCCTTGAAAACATTACTTAGGAAAATGAATGTGATACAAAATGTCTGAAAGGGGCGTGTTTATGTAAATGTCCAAATTTTAACAATATATACCTGTCAATAAATCAAATGTAATTTTGACTGATGGTTTTTCAAACCTAACATGCTTCAAGATGACATCACTCTGAAGTACTGCGCAAAGAATGGCTGACATTCAGCCCCTAGGGGGCTTACAGGCCATGTCGAAATTCCCATTTTCTGGTCTAAAATGTTCTAATTTGGTACAATGGTACTACAGGCCAACAGGAACCCACAAACCAAGAATGGCCGACATTCGCCACTAGGGGGCTTAAAGGCCATGCCAAAATTCCCGCTTTCTGGTCAAATTTTTTTTAATTTGGTACATTGATACTACAGGCAGACAGGAACCCACAAACCAAGAATGGACAACATTCACCCCTAGGGGGCTTACAGGCCATGCCGAAATTCCCATTTTCTGGTCAAAAATGTTCTAATTTGGTACACTGATACTACATGCCAACAGGAACCCACAAACCACTGAATGGCCAACATTCAGCCATTAGGGGCGCTACAGGTAATTCCAAAAATCCCATTTTCTGGTCAAACATTTTCTAATTTGGTGTATTGATTCTACAGGCCAACAGGAACCCACAAACCAAGAAAGGCCCACATTCGGTCCCTAGGGGCGCTACAGGCCACTCCAAAATTCCCATTTTCTGGTCAAATATTTTCTAATTTTGTACATTTATACTACAGGCCAACAGGAACCCACAAACCAAGAATGACCAACATTTGCCCATAGGTGGCGCTACAGGCCACGCCCCAAATTTTTTTTTTCAAAATGATATAATATCCACCCCATTTGTCCAATTCTTCTGAAACTTGGTGTACATGCCGCATTTCTCATTGGGAACAAAAAGCCTCAAGGATCCATAAGGTCCGGTATGGATTTTCCTGTACATTGAAAATGTTTTGTTTAGGAATCAGACGAAGACATGTTTTTTGAATTCCTTAATTGGGAGGGTTTATCCCCAACCATCTACTGATCAATTTTAAATGATTTGCCATTTTGAGGAGGAATCCACATTGCTGCTTGCAGCTATATTTATTATTATTCTTCTTCTCCTTGAGCCCCAATAGCTCAAAAAGTCACTGGTCAAAAATTTTCTAAATTGGCACATTGATACTCCATGCCAACGGGTACCCCCAAACCAAGAATGGCCCACATTCAGCCCATAGCTGGCGCTACAGGCCACGCCCAAAAAACAAAATTCAAAGTGATACAATTTCCACGCCATTTGTCCAAATCTTCTGAAATTTGGTGTACATGCCTCATTCCTCATGGGGAACAAAAAGCCTCAAGAACCCATAACTTCCGCCATGATGGATTTTCCCGTACGTTGAAAATTTGCGAAAACCTACAAAACTCTTCTTCTCCTGAACCGTAGCTCCAATTGACTTGAAATTTGGTACACATGTGTAGAATGGACATCCTTGAAAACGTTACTTAGGAAAAATGAATACGATACAAAATGGCTGAAAGGGGCGTGTTTATGTAAATGTCCAAATTTTAACAATATATACGTGTCAATAAATCAAATGTAATTTTGACTGATGGTTTTTCAAACCTAACATGCTTCAAGATGACATCACTCTGAAATACTGCTAAAGAATGGCCAACATTCAGCCCTTAGGGAGCTTACAGGCCACGCAGAAATTCCCATTTTCTGGTCAAAAATGTTCTAATTTGATACATTGATACTACAGGCCAACAGGAACCCACAAACCAAGTATGGCCCACATTCAGCCCTTAGGGGGCTTAAAGGCCACGCCAAAATTCCTATTTTCTGGTCAAACATTTTCTAATTTGGTACATTGATTCTATAGGCCGACAGGAACCCACAAACCAAGAATGGCCCACATTCGCCCCTAGGGGGCACTACAGGCCACTCCAAAATTCCCATTTTCGGTCAAATATTTTCTAATTTTGTACATTGATACTACAGGCCAACAGGAACCCACAAACCAAGAATGGCCCACATTTGCCCATAGGTGGCGCTACAGGCCACATTCCAAAAAAATATTTTCAAAGTGATACCATTTCCACGCCATTTAACGAATTCTTCTGAAACTTGGTGTACATGCCTCATTTCTCATTGGGAACAAAAAAGCCTCAAGGATCCATAAGGTCTGTATTGATGGATTTTTCTGTACACTGAAAATGTTTTGTTTAGGATTCAGACAGAAATACGTGGTTTTTGGATTCATCCATTGAGAGGGTTTAACCCCAACCCTCTACTGATCAATTTTAAATGATTTGCCATTTTGAGGAGGAATCCGCATTGCTGCTTGCAGCTATATTTATTATTATTATTATTATTCTCCTTGAGCCCAAATAGCTCAAAAAGTCACTGGTCAAAACTTTTCTAAATTGGCACATTGATAGTCCATGCCAACGGGTACCCCCAAACCAAGAATGGTCAACATTCGCCCATAGGTGGCGCTACAGGCCACGCCCAAAAAATATATTTTCAAAGTGATACCATTTCCACGCCATTTGTCCAAATCTTCTGAAACTTGGTGTACATGCCTCATTTCTCATGTGGAACAAAAAAGCCTCAAGAACCCATAACTTCCGCCATGATGGATTTTCCGTACGGTGAAAATTTGCGAAAACCTACAAAACTCTTCTTCTCCTGAACCGTAGCTCCAATTGACTTGAAATTTGGTACACATGTGTAGAATTGAAGTCTTTGAAAATGTTACTTAGGAAAAATGAATACTGATACAAAATGGCTGAAAGGGGCGTGTTTATGTAAATGTCCAAATTTTAACAATATATACGTGTCAATAAATCAAATGTAATTTTGACTGATGGTTTTTCAAACCTAACATGCTTCAAGATGACATCACTCTGAAGTACTACGCAAAGAATGGCCAACATTCAGCCCTAGGGGGCTTACAGGCCATGCCGAAATTCCCATTTTCTGGTCTAAAATGTTCTAATTTGGTACAATGGTACTACAGGCCAACAGGAACCCACAAACCAAGAATGGGCGACATTTGCCACTAGGAGGCTTAAAGGCCACGCCAAAATTCCCGTTTTCTGGTCAAAAATGTTCTAATTTGGTACATTGATACTACATGCCAACAGGAACCCACAAACCAAGAATGGCCAACATTTGCCCCTAGGGGCGCTACAGGCCACTCCAAAATTCCCATTTTCTGGTCAAACATTTTCTAATTTGGTACATTGATTCCATAGGCCAACAGGAACCCACAAACCAAGAATGGCCCACATTCAGCCCCTAGGAGGCTTACAGGCCACTCCAAAATTCCCATTTTCTGTTCAAATATTTTCTAATTTTGTACATTGATACTACAGGCCAACAGGAACCCACAAACCAAGAATGGCCCACATTCGACCATAGGTGGCGCTACAGGCCACGCCCCAAAAAATATTTTCAAAGTGATACCATTTCCACACCATTTGTCCAATTCTTCTGAAACTTGGTGTACATGCCTCATTTCTCATTGGGAACAAAAAAGCCTCAAGGATCCATAAGGTCCGGTATGGATTTTCCTGTACATTGAAAATGTTTCGTTTAGGATTCAGACAAAGACATGTTTTTTTGAATTCCTTAATTGGGAGGGTTTATCCCCAACCATCTACTGATCAATTTTAAATGATTTGCCATTTTGAGGAGGAATCCGCATTGCTGCTTGCAGCTATATTTTTGTTTATTATTTTGCGCAGGCCTACGCTCTTTATATGTACATTTTCTTTGCATTTGTGTAATCCTTTGACGGTGACTATGTACACAGTGTATTTGATTATTGTTATTCAACGTTAGTAAATAGTAAAATAGTACAATTTAGTACAACTGCCTGCTCTTCATTACTCTCGTGGTCATTGGACATCTACATGTGGTAATTGGCCCTCTGTAATGGTTGGTATCGTAATAGCATTTAGTGCAATACAGTTCCTGTTGTACATTTAATGGTCCTTCGAGCCGGATACTCTAACGTCTCAGCTATGATGTCCAGGCCCAGCGAGGGAATGATAGAGGATGAGGTGGTTACCTACCCTGATTATGAGAAGCATGGCTCCCGTAAAGATAAGAAGTATGGTTTCCCACCTCGAAAGCTTACTACTGTTCTGCATGGAGGAGAGCATAAGGGAGAGTCAATTAGAGAACACAAAGACAGGGCCAGTATCCTCAGATAGGACACAGGAGAAGCCCAAAAGATATTGTCCGTTCTGCGATACCATCCAGCATTACATGAATCAGTGCTCAAACTTTAAGCTCTTGACCAAAGAGCAGATTGAGAATTGGATCAAGATGCTGGAGATGTGGCCGAAGTCATCAGACCTCAAAGTGCACGTTGAAAGCGAAGTGCAGGAAATGCGATAGGAAACATCTTGAGGTTTTTCATGATGTTAATGCCAGCTCAGATTCAAGTGGGAAAGGCAACATAAGAGAGTCAGAGAGAACGGGTCCCGTGAGTTCCACATCTCAGACCTTGTATCTGGACCGTTCCACAAGCGGAAAGCAAGTGTTACTTAAATTGAGTCGAGTTGTGATTCAGAATGGAGACAAGTCGCTAGAGACCTACGCTGTACTTGACGACGGCTCCTAGCGAACGATTCTGCTGCATGAGGCCGCTCAACGTTTAGGCCTTCAAGGTACAGTTGAAGATCTAGCCCTTTGTACTGTGAGGCATGAGGTTCACACCATACGGGGAAGTTCGGTGTTCTTCTCTATAGCCCCAGCATCGCAACCTGACAGATCATTCCAAATTCATGGAGCCTTTACAGCCAAGGGCCTAGGTCTTGTCCAGCATACTTATCCCATCACTGAACTACAGCAAAAATATCGCTATCTTAGAGATCTGCCCTTGCACGATATCAATCAAGCACAACCATTATCAAATCAAATCACTTTATTGTCACACTACCATGTACACAAGTGCAACAGTAGGTGAAATTCTTGTGTGCAGTTCCAAGCAACATAGCAGTCATGACAGTGACGAGACATATACCAATTACAATAAACAACATACTTACACAACACAATAATTATATACAATACACACAATATAGAATACACAATATACAATACAATAAGTAAGGAGTATATGAAATATATATATATATATATATATATATATATATATATATATATATATATATATATATATATATGAAGTAGTATATTGAGGAGAATATGTTGACAGTCCAGTGTGAGATTATAGATTAATAAAGTGCAGTGCTAATTAATAAAGTGCAGTGCTTGGATAACGATTGATCCAAGATGGCGGCGTGGTAGCACGCAGCGGCCACTCCGGATCCACAATGGTGCTATTTTTGTTAAAAAAGCCCGACTTTTGCAACACATGGACATCGGAGCAACCGGTGTTCGTGTCTACCATCGCCAGACACTACTGAAATATAAGACTCATGCAAAAACCAAGCTGCATGATGACCTGCAGGAGGCGCTACGCGTACTCGGCTTGCTGCGGAGACCAGGCCTCCAGCCCTCGGTGTCGCCTGATGCCGGTGGCCGGGGGGAGAGGACGTCATAAGCGGTGTGCGAGAAAGCAGAAGCACGGAAAGAGGGCGGGGGTCCATGCTAGGCTAAAAACAAACCCTAGCTGGCCGGCTCTCCCGTCTATCCTGCTCTCAAATGTTTGCTCCCTGGACAATAAACTGGACTATATCCGACTCTAGCAGGCTACGCAGCATGAGTTTAGAGACTGCTGGAGTCTTTGTTTTCACGGAGACGTGGCTCAGCGACAGAGTTCCGGATGCCGCCATTCAGCTAGACGGGCTCGCCTCGTTTCGTGCCGACAGAAATACAGCTCTCTGCGGTAAGACTAGCTACATCAGCAAGTGCATTGATGATGTCACTTTCTCCAAGACCATCACCACACGCTCCAACCAGAAGCCGTGGATGTCTGCGGAGGTGCGCACACTGCTGAGGTCCCGAGACTCCGCCTTCAGAGCAGGTGATAAGGCAGCCCTAAGAACAGCTAGGGCCAAACTGTCACGAGCAATCAGAGAGGCAAAGCGCGCACACGCCCAGAGAATCCACAGTCACTTCCAGGACAGCGGTGACACGCGGCGCATGTGGCAGGGCATCCAGGCCATCACCAACTACAGGACAACATCAGTTGCCTGTGACAAAGATGCCTCCCTTCCAGATGCGCTGAACGACTTCTACGCTTGGTTTGAAGTGCAGAACGACGTGATGGAGAGGAAGTCCACCCCTCCTCCCAACGACCAGGTGCTCTGTCTTACCACGGCAGATGTGAGGAAAACTCTACGTAGAGTCAACCCACGGAAGGCTGCTGGACCAGACAACATTCCTGGCAGAGTGCTCAGAGGATGTGCAGACCAGCTAGCAGATGTTCTTACTGACATCTTCAACATCTCTTTGAGCAGCGCCGTCGTTCCAACGTGCTTCAAGGCCACCACCATCATCCCCATGCCAAAGAAGTCTTCAGTGTCCTGCCTCAATGACTACCGTCCCGTCGCACTTACACCCATCATCATGAAGTGCTTCGAGAGGCTCGTCATGAGGCAGATTAAGACCCAGCTGCCCCCCTCACTAGACCCACTGCAGTTTGCGTATCATTCAAACTGTTCAACGGATGATGCCATCACCACAACCCTCCATCTGTCCCTCACCCACCTAGACAATAAGGACTCATACGTTCGAATGCTGTTCATAGATTTCAGCTCAGCATTCAACACAATCATTCCCCAGCACCTGATTGGAAAGCTGAACCTGCTGGACCTGGACACCTCCCTCTGCAACTGGATCCTGGACTTCCTGACTGGGAGACCTCAGTCAGTCCGGATCGGGAACAGCATCTCCACCACCACACTGAGCACTGGGGCCCCCCAGGGCTGTGTGCTCAGTCCACTGCTGTTCACTCTGCTGACTCACGACTGTGCAGCAATGCACAGCTCGAATCACATCATCAAGTTCGCCGATGACACGACCGTGGTGGGTCTCATCAGCAAGAACGACGAGTCAGCATACAGAGAGGAGGTGCAGCGGCTGACGAACTGGTGTAGAGCCAACAACCTGTCCCTGAATGTCGACAAAACAAAAGAGATGGTTGTTGACTTTAGGAGAGCACAAAGTGAACACACTCCGCTGAACATCGACGGCTCTTCTGTGGAGATCGTCAAAAGCACCAAATTCCTTGGTGTTCACTTGGCGGAGAACCTCACCTGGTCCCTCAACACCAGCTCTATCACCAAGAAAGCCCAGCAGCGTCTCTACTTTCTTCGAAGGCTGAGGAAAGCACATCTCCCAACCCCCATCCTCACTACATTCTATAGAGGGACTATTCAGAGCATCCTGAGCAGCTGCATCACTGCCTGGTTTGGGACTTGCACCGTTTCGGACCGCAAAGCCCTGCAGAGGATAGTGAGGACAGCTGAGAAGATCATTGGGGTCTCTCTTCCCTCCATCAAAGACATTTACAAAAAACACTGTATCCATAAAGCAACCAGCATTGTGGATGACCCCACACACCCTCACACAAACTCTTTACCCTCCGCCCGTCTGGCAAGAGGTACCGAAGCATTCGGGCCCTCACGGCCAGACTGTGTAACAGCTTCTTCCCCCAAGCCATCAGACTCCACAATACTCAGAGACTGGTTTGACACACACGTGTCCTGAGTTGCACTTTAATTACTGTCACTTTATAACTGTCTGCTACCTCAATAACTGCTATGTGCATAGAACATTATCTCATAGTATGTTATGTTTACATTTTAGAAACTGTCATCTTTTTGCACTACTGAGTACTGGTCGGCGCTGCACTGTCTATTGTCCTGTTCATTGTCAGAAATTTGTTGTACTGTCCTGTACTTTTTGCACATGTTTGCACGTGCACTTTATATAGGTATATGTAGGTTTTTATTTCGTTGTGTTGTCTCATGTGGTCCTGTGTTGGTCCTTTGTTGTTTTTATGTAGCACCATGGTCCTGGAGGAACGTTGTCTCGTTTTGCTGTGTACTGTACTAACTGTATATGGTTGAAACGACATTAAAAACCACTTGACTTGACTTGATCCTGATAGATCAAGTGTTCAACAGTCTGATTGCTTGGGGGAAAAGCTATCATGTAGTCGGCTGGTGCAGGTCCTGATGCTGCGATACCGCCTGCCTGATGGTAGCAGTGAGAACAGACCATGACTCGGGTGGCTGGAGTCGCTGATGATCCTCCAAGCTTTTTTCACACACCGCCTGGTATATATGTCCTGGAGGGAGGGAAGCTCACCTCCGATGATGTTCCTGGCAGTTTGCACCACCCTTTGCAGGGCTTTGCAGTTGTGCGCGGTGCTATTGCCGTACCAGGCGGTGATGCAGCCAGTCAGGATGCTCTCTACAGTGCTGGTGTAGAACCGTGTGAGGATGTGGTGGTTCATTCCAAACTTCCTCAGCCGTCTCAGGAAGAAGAGGCGCTGGTGAGCCTTCTTCACAACGGCCTCAGTGTGGACGGACCATGTGAGTTCCTCAGTAATGTGGACACCGAGGAACTTGAAGCTGCTGACTCTCTCCACCGGTGCTCCATTGATGGTGATGGGGCTGTGTTCTCCGTCTTTCTTCCTGAAGTCCACAACAAGCTCCTTGGTTTTACTGACGTTGAGGGAGAGGTTGTGCTCTTGACACCAGCATGTCAGAGTGTGCACCTCCTCTCTGTAGGCTCTTTCATCATTGTCAGTGATCAGACCTACCACCGTCGTATCGTCAGCAAACTTAATGATGGCATTGGAGCTATGTGTTGCCACACAGTCATGTGTGTACAGGGAATACAGGAGTGGGCTGAGAACACAGCCCTGCGGGGCTCCAGTGTCGAGGGTCAGTGATGAGGAGGTGTTGCTGCCCATTCTAACCACCTGACGTCTGCCTGACAGGAAATCCAGGATCCAGCTGCACAGCGAGCTGTTTAAGCCCAGAGCCCGGAGTTTCTCATCAAGCTTGGAGGGCACTATGGTGTTGAATGCTGAGCTGTAGTCTACAAACAGCATTCTCACATATGTGTTCCTTTTTTCCAGATGGAAGAGAGCAGTGTGTATTGTAGATGCAATGGCATCATCGGTGGAGCAGTTGTTGCAGTAGGCAAACTGCAATGGGTCCAAAGAGGGGGGCAGAACAGAGCAGATGTAATCTCTGATTAACCTCTTGAAGCATTTGCTGATGATGGGGGTCAGAGCAACAGGACGCCAGTCATTTAAGCAAGTGATTATAGCTTGCTTCGGAACAGGCACAATGGTTGATGTTTTGAAGCATGTGGGGACTACAGACAGGGAGAGGGACAGATTGAAAATGTCCGTAAAAACACCAGCCAGTTGATTCGCGCACGCTCTGATGACGCGGCCCGGAATGCCGTCTGGACCCACGGCTTTACGGATGTTCACCCGTCGGAAGGATCGGGTTACATCCACAACAGAGACGGAGAGTGAACCAACCTCTGTAGCGTCAGCCGCGAATACTCTCTCCGCGAGGGCGGTGTTATTGTCCTCAAAACGAGCATAAAATGTATTAAGTTCATCCGGGAGAGATGCAGCGGTGTTCATGGCGGAAACTTTATTCCGTTTGTAGTCCGTGATTGTGTTAATTCCCTGCCACATACTTCTAGAGTCAGTGGTGTTGAACTGACCTTCAAGCTTGTGCCTGTACTGGCGTTTGGCTGTACTGATAGTGTTACCGAGGGCATAACTGGCTTGTTTACGCTCCTCCGTGTTAGAAGAATTAAAGCGGAGGTCCGCGCAGTGAGTGCCGCGCGAACATCGCCGTTAACCCATGGTTTCTGGTTGGGGTATATCCGTATAGTTTTGGTCGGAACAACGTCCTCTACGCACTTCCTGATGAAACACGTTAAGCTGTCAGCGTAAACCTCGATGTCGTCATCAGAGGCGGACCGGAACATCTCCCAGTCCGCGTGATCAAAACAGTCTTGTAGCGCAGAGTCTGATTGGTCCGACCAGCACTGGATCGTTCTGAGGGTGGGTGCTTCCCGTTTTAGTTTCTGCCTGTAAGCAGGTAGAAGTAGAATGGAAGAATGGTCCAATTTGCCAAATGGGGGGCGGGGGAGGGATTTGTAGCCTTCCTGGAAAGGAGAGTAACAATGATCTAAAACCCGGTCCCCTCGTGTGTTGAACTTTATGTGTTGGTGGTATTTTGGAGCGATTGTTTTGAAGTTGGCTTTGTTAAAGTCCCCGGTAACAATGAACGCAGCCTCAGGGTGCGCGGTTTCCTGCTCACTTATACACCCATACAGTTCCCTGAGTGCCCGGTCTGTGTCGGCTTGTAGGGGGATGTACACAGCTGTGATGATGACCGCTGTGAATTCCCTCGGCAGCCAGAATGGTCGACACAGAAGCATGAGAAATTCCAGATCAGGAGAGCAGAAAGACTTGATTAAATGTACGTTCCTCTGATCACACCATGATTTGTTGATCATAAAACATACACCACCACCTCTGCTTTTACCGGAGAGGTCTTTCACTCTGTCCTCTCGGTGCACGGGGAAGCCTGTGATTTCAATGGCCGAGTCTGGAATCTCCGCAGCCAGCCAGGTTTCTGTAAGGCAGATAACACAGCAATCTCTCGTCTCTCGTTGGAAAGAGATCCGCGCTCTCAGCTCGCAGAGCTTGTTGCCCAGAGACTGAACATTTGCCAGTAGTATACTGGGTAGCGGGGGTCGATTTGCACGACGTCTTACTCTGATGAGAACGCCGGCTCGTTTTCCTCTTTTCCTTCTGCGTTTCCGCGGCCGAGCAGCCCAGACAAAGGGCTCCACCGGCGTGTTTGTAAACAGCGGGTCGGCATTAAGGAATTTGAAGTCCGGTTTTCGATGTGTAATTGTAGAACCAATGTCCAAAAGCGTTTGTCTGTCGTAAACAATAAGGCAGACAACATCCAAGACAAAAAAACAAAGAACTGTAAACAAAACAAACAATAAACCGCAGTGTTGTAACGGAGCTCGCAACGCAGCAGCCATACTCGGCAGCATCTTGAGACCATTAGCATTAGTGCTTATCGGTTCAGACTATCCACATTTGATCATGCCTGTGGAGCCAGTGAGATTGGGACCAAAGGAGGACCAGCAGCTGTGCGTACGAGACTTGTGTGGACATTGCAAGGTCCATCAAGATTCCTTCACCCCCGTCTTCAGGCCCAGGAATGTCTATTTGTTTCTTGTGTGACACCAGATTCTGAACTCTTTAACCAGGTCGAAAAGCTGTGGAAACTGGACATTTTACCTTATCGATCCGATAAGGTAGTCACACGCTCACGTCAAGATTCAGAAGCCCTCCGTATTCTGGAAGAAAAGACTATTAGAATTAATGTGGATGGAGTCAATCGATACGCTACCCCATTACTCTGGAAAGAGTCACTTCCCCCATTGAATGCGCCAAAGGAGGCTGTCCTGGCTCTCCTATGTAGTACGGAGAGACAATTATCCAGAGAGCCAGAAAGGGCCGTCACTTATAATGCTGAAATTCAGAAGTTTCTGCAGGCAGGCTACGTCACCCCGCTATCATCCGAGGAGTGTGAATTGAGTCCTCATTCGTGGTATATACCACACCATATGGTCCATCATAATGGGAAGGACCATATCGTATTCAATTGCTTCTTCGAGTTCCAAGGCCAATCTCTGAATGAGTATCTTTTACCTGGGCCTACTCTCGGGGCAAGCTTGTTGGGAGTTCTCCTCCGCTTCAGGGAACACCCTGTAGCTGTTTGCAGCAATGTGCGAGGCATGTTTCATCAAGTCCGTCTCCTTGATGAAGACAAGCCTTTCCTCAGATTTCTGTGGCATAATGGCAATACTGCTGAGCCTCCAACAATCTATCAGTGGGAAGTTTTGCCCTTTGGAACCACTTGTAGCCCCTGTTGTGCTACATTTGCCCTTCAG
The DNA here is from genome assembly GCF_025860055.1 of Xyrauchen texanus. Lineage (NCBI taxonomy): Eukaryota > Metazoa > Chordata > Actinopteri > Cypriniformes > Catostomidae > Xyrauchen > Xyrauchen texanus. The sequence continues at coordinate 33,944,679 of NC_068315.1, forward strand.
TCGCAAGTAGAGAACTACCTTGAACCAAAAGATGATGTGCGTCAATCTGTTGAACACAGTTTCTATGTAGACAACTGTCTAAAAAGTGTACCAAATGAAGAACAGGCCGAGAAACTAGTACACCGATTACAGCACCAACTTATGGAGGGTGGATTTGAGTTGCGACAATGGGCCAGTAATATTCCAACAGTCATTAACCACTTTCCGTCTGAGCTAAAATCAAAGAGCAGTGAGATCTGGATTAACCAAGAAACAGCCAGTCCTCAAGAGCGTACCCTTGGACTGATATGGCACTGCAAATCTGATACCTTGGCATACAAACCATACCAGAAAGAGGAAGGTGAAACTACCATGGGTAAGATCTACCGCACAGTTGCGAAGCAATACGATCCCCTTGGGTATCTGATTCCTTTCACTACAAGGGCTAAGATCATTGTGCAATTGCTCGGGGGCAAGAAACGAGGTTGGGATGACCCTTGCCTTCCTACTGAATTACTGGCTGCTTGGCAACAGTGGGAGAATGAGCTCCCTCAGTTATCAGAGATCTCTCAGCTCCAGCATCCAGCATGCAATTAAGAGTCGCAGCATTCATGTATTCTGTGATGCTTCTGAGAGAGCCTATGGCTCTGTTGCATACTTGAGTACTGAGGACGATCAGAACAATATTGATGTAGCCTTTGTGGCCGCAAGATCCAGAGTCGCTCCAAAGAAACAGCTCTCCATCGCACGCTTAGAACTTTGTACTGCAGTGACAGGAGCACAGCTGGGTGCTGTATTGAAGAAAGAGCTGACTTTAGATATCCACAACGTTGTGTATCTGATTCTACCACAGTACTTGCGAGGCTGCAATCTGATTCTTGCAGGTACAAAGTATTTGTTGGAGTTAGAGTATGTGAAATACAAGAGTTGTCTGACCCAAAATCCTGGCGCTATGTCGATTCGTCGACTAATCCAGCCGATGACATCAAACGAGGTTTGGCATTGACTAAACTGGCTCAAGACAATCGCTGGAGTCAGGGTCCAGCCTTCTTGATGCAACCCAGCTGCAATTGGCCAAAGGCACCTGAAGGTCAAGAAACCTGTATTCAGTGGGTTGCTTAATGAGACTGCAATACCTCCCATTCCAGACTTTCATCAATTTAATAGCTATCAAGGACTTCTGGAAGCCACAGTGCAGTCTCTGCATGGGGTGGCCGGCAGTAGAGAACCACCAGATGCAGATGAATTCCATGATGCAGAATTGACTCTTCTGAGGCATTGTCAAATGCAAGATTTCCCTGAAGATTTTGCCTTGCTCAAGGAAGGAAAGACTCTCCCAACCAGCAGTCGGCTGATAGGACTTGCACCTGAGCATGACAAAGACTCCAACCTGATCAGAGTGGGTGGCAGACTTAGAAGATGTGACAACCTGGCCAAAGATGTTCTACATCCTGTGGTTCTATCTCTGACTCATCCAGTGGTGAAACTCCTCATTAAGCACTATGACACCCAATTACTTCATCCTGGGCCTGGACAGGTGTTTGCCGAGCTATGACGAAAGTTCTGGATTTTACGAGGGAGAGAGGCAGTTAAGAAACATCAGCGTTACTGCCCCGAGTGCCAAAAGTGGTCAACCAGAAATTCCAAGGATGGCAGACATTCCACCTTCCAGTCTTAGGTTATTTAAGCCTCCCTTTTATTCTACTGGGGTTGATTGTTTTGGTCCCCTTACAATAAAAGTAGGCCGTCGTACAGAGAAAAGGTGGGGTATTCTCTATAAATGTCTCACCACTCGAGCGATTCACCTTGATCTACTGGATCATATGGACACTGATTCATTCTTGTTGTCCCTCAGACGCTTTATTTCATGTAGGGGAAAGCCCTATGAGCTTCTATCTGATCAGGGAACCAATTTCAAAGGGGGGAGTCATGAATTGGAAGAGGTTATCAGTCAGATACAACCCACTCTCAGAGGACAACTAGCCAAAGAACAGATCCGGTTTCGCTTTAATCCTCCCAGTGCTCCTCACTTTGGGGGCTCCTGGGAAAGAGAAGTGAGGTCTGTGAAAACAGCCCTACGAACCACACAGGGTGCTCAGGTTGTCACTGAAGAGGTATTGAGGACAGTCTTAGTAGAGGTAGAAGGTATCTTAAATTCAAGACCTATGGGTTATGTCTCCAGTGATGTGGCCGATCCAGACCCTGTGACTCTGAATTCATTGCTGATGGGGCGGCCTGACTCCTCATTACCTCAGGTGGTCTATCCTGAGTCTGACCTGCTCAGTCGGAAGAGGTGGAGACACAGCCAGATTCTCAGTGATCACTTCTGGAAGCATTTCGTGCATGACTTTCTGCCTACTTTACAGGCACGTCAGAAATGGAATCGAGAGAGAGAGAACATTACAGTTGGAACTGTAGTCCTTATAGCTGACGAGCAGTTACCGAGAGCGCTCTGGCGAGTGGGTACTGTTTCATCCATCATTCCTAGCTCTGATGGTATAGTTAGAACTGCTGTTGTTAAAGTGAAAGATCATACGTACACTCGACCAGTTGCCCGATTGATTAGATTACCTGCTTTACCGCAGGGTTTAGATGATGCACAGTAGTAGATTTACTACAGGCAAATTTGTCTACCAAATTTGGGGGCGGCTGTAAAAAAGCCCATGTTCAGTTTGTGTTCATTTATTATAAGGGCTGTGCAGCTATTATGTTGGTCACTGATTTGAATGTGAGGAGGTGTGGCTTAATTTGAGATCGCGCGAGAGCGGATCAATTTTTCTGTTCGGATCCTGAGGGAAAGCCGAGGTCCTGCAATCTTACCTGTAAAGCAGTAAAATAAGAGTGATCAAAATCTCTTTCTGCTGCGCCTTCACTTTGTGAACTGCAGGAAAGAATATTTGTGCTCTTGATTGGCAGTGGATGGTATTAAACACATTCACGATTCTTGAATGTGCGTCATTTAAGATTGTGAGTTACACTTGAGTATTCATTATATTATTATTGTCACTTATTCACTGTTTAGTTTTATGAATGGCTGCTACATTATATTTCATGTTATATGAAAGTGCGGTTACTTGATTGAGTGAGATATTATGTTAATAGTGACAAACGTGATCAGCCATATATAGAGTTGTAATGTTTCTGCATTTCTTCAATGTTAATTGCTCATCTATTCAGTTTATGTTTCTTATTACGTTATTTGTTTATTGTAGAACCACATTTGAGAGCCATACATCAACGAGATAAATACTCAGTAATACACATCCTAGATTATACACCTGCATTTATTATCGCGGAGGATTCATCATACACCAGTGCCTGAGACTGCATCTCTACGACCAACTTCACATCGCTATTCGGACATTTGAACATCTTAAAGAACTGTAGAGACTAACACGGACTGTTGCAGTCATGGTTTTCACTGCCTAATCACGAGACCAGCTAACATCTGTATCCTTGAAATTCAAAGCTGTTGAAATAATTCATTGTTTATTTTGTTTATAATTTTGCGCAGGCCTACGCTCTTTATATGTACATTTTCTTTGCATTTGTGTAATCCTTTGATGGTGACTATGTACACAGTGTATTTGATTATTGTTATTCAACGTTAGTAAATAGTAAAATAGTACAATTTAGTACAACTGCCTGCTCTTCATTACTCTCGTGGTTATTACATTTACATTTTACATTTATGCATTTGGCAGACGCTTTTATCCAAAGCAATGTACAGTGCAATTATTACAGGGACAATCCCCCTGGAACAACCTGGAGTTAAGTGCCTTGCTCAAGGACACAATGGTGGTGGCTGTGGGGTTAGAACCAGTGACCATCTGATTAACAGCCCTGTGCTTTAGCCACTACGCCACCACCACTCCATACTTATTGGACATCTTCATGTGTTAATCGGCCCTCTGTAACGGTTGGTATCGTAATAGCAATTAGTGCAATACAGTTCCTGTTGTACACAAGCTATACAACAAAAGATAACAATACTAGTCTAAAAAGGAATTATTAGTCTTAATAAAGTCTGGATGTAATTGTAATCATTAGTTTATTACTCTATTGTATTCATAATTCATCCGGTCCATTTTCTTGTTGAACAAGATTGCCGAATTTATCAAACTACTTGCCTCCTCCTCTCGTTTAGTTGTTTAGCAGATTCTTGTTAATGATGATAAATGATTAATTGATTCACCGTATCAGTATGTTCTGTTCCGACATGAATGAGACGTCTCATCTCGTTTTGACTCAAACGACCAACTCATTTATTTTGCTGACCCAATTGGCAGATTTCTTTTTCTTGTTTTAAATCTAAAGTTCACCAATTTTGTCAGTTTTAACTTAAAACAAGAACTTTTCCTATTTTGCTTGACAATTAAATATAACACGTTTTAAGAATGTTTAGATCATTTTACAGGAAAATAAGACAAAAATACTTGTCTTGAAAATAAGTTTTTGCAGTGCACTGTTTACATTCAATTTAGACCTAACTGAGTTTGACTGTGTTTACAATAATACCTTGCCAAGACAGGCATTTTGCATTCCGCATTAGTGCTATCGGAACACACAAGGATGTAAAGTCAAATAGCTTATGGCTACAGATGCAAGGAAGTAAAATGTCAGTCTTTTAAATTTTATCGAGATCAACCAGTGGTTGTGTTGCTATCACGATCAATATAATGAGCACCCCTGGTCTAGATGTAGCACATAGGCCAAATATAGAAAATTACACAAAAGTTTATCATCGATATCAAGGATCTTATTTTTTCCAATAAATATCGAGATTGTTTTATCCACCCTATAACCTAGCTAACATTGTATAAATCTTTTACAGCAGCCCAATAATCTCAGTGAGAGATAGATAATTTACAAGCATTTTAGATGGAAATCTAGTAAGCAGAAATACGAAGTTTACCTCAATATGTATTTCCCCCTTCAAATTAAACAGAATTAATGCTGATATATCGACTGGTTTGTGCAAGCTAAACTCACATGACACGGTCAAACAATTGGCCTTCTTCAATGCAAAAAAGCCCATTTAGGATCAGCCATGGATGTCACTCAAACCCAGGGAAGGACCCAGATGCAAGAAAAGAGGCTTTATTACAATAAACCAAACTTTATTACATAAGCCAAAATACAAACCAAAACACTCACATTGAAAAAAACACGAAAAACAGAACTAAAAAATCTGCAAACCAAACAAACAAGAAAAACCACTGAAGAAACTGCAGCAGACTGGAACCAACCAACAGTGTATACACAAAAAACAAACTGACACAGGACCGAACACAAGAGCAGCTTAGGGAGGTAAGGGGTTTTGAATTCAAGCTTAAATTATGCAATGTAGTTCAGCCTACTTGGTAGTAAACACAATGTGAAGACTCAAAGCTCAACAGAAGTAAAAATACAAATTTGGAATCATCTTTACTGAACACTTAACTCACAACCTTTTGAGTGATTGATCACTTAAGAATGTCAAATATACATCACGTTTTGAATGAGCACACAAGCTCTGAAAAGATTGATTATCGATTAGCATTTTACGCTAATCTGGCCTGTGGATAGCATAGAATCCCTTACAGTTATCATACTAACCAAAAAAGCATGCTAAGCTATCATAGCATGTAGCATGATAACCATGACCATTTTCTTCTGAACTACAGGTAATACTGTCTCGAGACTGATCAGGTACCTAGAGGTCCCAAATTTGCTATGGTGGCTATTCATGCCCATCACTATCAATCTGCAAAATTTCAGCATTCTCCTATGTATGGTTTATTATGCTGCCATAGACTCACATGGTGGAATAATAATAGTAAGAAAAGCTACAAAAGACATCGGATCAAGAATTATTTAAAACAGCCCTATACATTTGACCATGCCAAGGAATTCTGGTAGCTCTGTTAACAGCAAAAATGCTAAGTTTGACTATTCTGAATCTTCTGATAACCTCTACTTTACCTTGTGGAACACAATCTCAAAGCTCAATCTTTGGCCTAGTTGTTTATAACCTGAATTTTAGAGATTTGTAATTGGAGTTCTGAATTTCTTCTTGAACCTGTACATTTATGATGTGAATATTAATAGATAATTCTACCTATTAAAAAAAGGCTTCTGTTGAAAAATATTAATAATATATGCCACAGAAATATTCAATTTTGTTAACTGACACGTCAAAAATTCAAATAAACGAAATTCAGATTCAGATACTTTAGTCAATATTTTAGCTTCAAAATAAATATGCAGATATGCAGCAAGTATGCTTATGTATGTGAATGAATTGGATTTGGGTGGGGGTTGAAGGAGTAAAGGAGTCAAGACTGAGTAAAGAATTTCTCTTCTCATGACAGTGAAGGGTTAACATCTTTAGACCTGAGGGTATGCCCATCCCACATGATAAACAGTAGAGGAGCCCCAGAGCCTAGAGCCAGTGATGACCATCACACCACTAACCATGCTGAACAGTCTAGCAGTATGCATACTTACACAGCTCTAATATGAGAAGACTCTGCTTTAGTCTTATGAGGGCTGAGAGTTAAAAAAGAAGCAAGAAACATAGGATTGGATGAATATTTTCTGTGATGGGAAAAGAACATCCTGCGTTCATCTTCTACCTTTACACTTTGACCAGATTACAATCCAGCAGCTAAATCACTGATGGACAGCTGCAGAACAACAGCTTCAAAACAGTACTACATGGATGGCTTCACAATTAACTTCTCTGCTCCTCAAAAGCAGGTGTCATGAAAAGAGGTTTGGAGAGAGACTTCTGATGAGCTGAAGTTCTGGAAAAGGCCAAAGGTTTTTTGGTTAAGCATGGTGACAGTAGAGGTCTTCATTGCTTTGGTGTTGTGCAGTATGCTGATGAAAGCCAGAGCTCTGGTGAGTCCTTAACTACTGAGAAACAACTACAAAGTTCACTGCTTTACTCACATCAGAAATATGAATTATTTTATTGTAATGGCACTTTACATATAGATAATTAGAGATAATTCTGTTGTTATTTAATTATAATATACAACCATAGAGAGACAGCTAATTTTCTAATCTGATTAACAAGACTTATAACTGTAAATCACTTAGAATCAGTTAATTGTTTACCTACAGTGAAAATTATCTTAACATTTACTAAAAACTCCAAACCTGTTTGACTTTCATTCAATATTCTGACCCCCTTTAATTAAAGTAAATGGGGACTGGGGCTGTCAAGTTTTATAAAATCACATGACCACTTATATTCAACCACTTATTTTAAATATGTTGTTCATTAATATTACTAATGACATACTTTGAACATACTTGTAATTACACTATAATGTAAAAATTTATATTTAGGGTAATAAACTTTCAAATACTGTTTTATTAGTATTATACCTGATAAACCAATTAGTTCAACATTTTACATGCAGAAAACACAGAAATGTTCTATATGTTCTAACACTTTTGAAAGTAAACATGCTCATATCAAAATTATATCAAATTCCATATACTTAAGTAAACTGTATTATATAGTTCCCCTCAATTTTTATATATTTTATAAAATATGTTTTCACACAAAAAGTCATACAATTTTTCATGCATGCAACACATTTCAACATACTAGGAAAATGTCAGTTTTTATACATGTATTATGAAATAATATATTCCCAAAATACTAGTGGAATTTGAATATGTACACACAGTCTATGCTCAAATATATGAACTTTAATTAAAATGTATAAAAATTATAAACATTCACCAAAACTAGCAGACAGAGGAAATTATATAAAAATTATAATTTGAGCAAGTTATGAATTACCTATTACTTTAACAATATCTTTTTCTAAATTATATTTTTATGGATTTTTTAATGGATTAATGGATTTTTATCCACATATATTTAAAAAATACATAACCCTTTACACAATTTACAGCATACACAATCGAGATCAGATTCACCTACTGAGAATAAGGAGCTCACAACAATAATGACTCACTCAGACATTGTATTAGGTTCAGCTGAATATATATATACATATATATATATAAATCATTTTAACCTTATTTATACCACATTACTGGAATGCATAACATGGAAATAGAAGAAAAAAATTACAAAAAAAAACAAGTTTGTGTAAAAAAATTAAATAAACACAGATTTTTTTTTTTTAATGCCAATTGTATTACCCTTTGAATTTGATTTCTTCTAGGTATTATTTTCTTATTTGTATCAGTTTAATTCATAGAGATACATGTGAACCCACTCCAATGATATTCTTGAGTTTAACTTTTGAATAACTAATTTACTCAAAAACAAAATTATCTTAGAAGGTAAATTCACTTGTTTGGTATTTCTATCAATTTAGGGAATACATTTCCCTGTTTCAATTTGTGGAAATAAAAATAAAATAAAATGACACGGAACAACAATACAAATAAATGAAACACAAATGAAATCAAAATTTCACATATGATTCCTTTTTTTTTTTTTTTTTTATACATAAACTTAGATCCCAGTTTCAAAATAAGTTCTGCGAATCAGTCTTTTAATTCTTTATTCACAACTTTGTGAATATGGCTGAAACCATAGAACTACTACTGTATTGTTTTTTTTTTCACTCAGTCTTTCCTCTGATTTTGATCCTCCAAAAGAACCAGAGAAATACAGGTGTATGTGTTGTTGGTTCAATTTCCTACCGTCCAACTCGGCAACGACAATGTCACTCAATTACAGCTTGATTTTAGCTCCTTGTGGCTCGCCAGTCCCAACTCCCTCCACGACACGGGAATTTGGACAATTCTAGAAGTACAAGATCTTCACTTCGGTGAAAGTCACTTCAATGCAACTTTGGCTCATCAGCACACAGCATTTATCACGCAGGAGACAATGAAACAAAAAAAAAACTGACCTTGAATACAAGGCATCTGTAGTAATGTTTTTTTTGTAATTTTTTTTATACATACATCTATTACCGCAGTTCACAACGATATCAAAAATGGCCATTGTATTTTACATACGAACATTGAAGCGTGCGTTCATCACCTGTGGCCTCATATCGTACATTCACCATTAATTAAAATTAAATGCAACTCTTTCATTTTACATTACAGTAACTCTGAAGGAACTCTGATTTCAATTGGTCTTTCGCTCAAACGTCTCATAAAAGTTACACTCTCATTACAAACTCGTTAGTCCTTCATACTAGGGACTCATTACAACTGTTTAATGCATTAGTAACACGCTAAGCTTAAACAAGGCTTCTTCTCAGCAGCCGCGTCAATCTGAGCAACAAAATAAAATCCTTTTTTTACACTAAATCTTCCAGTTCACATGTTAAATCGTGTCTAAATAAATATCACTTCAATATTAATGAAATATTGCTATTTGACTAATACAATTTATAATTTCCTCAGAGTTCAATGAAACACGACCTGCTCTTCTGTTTCGCCAAGTGAAAAATAAGGAAAAACGTCTCGGGTTACATGTGTAACCCTTGTTCCCTGAAAAAAGCGGAACGAGATGCTGTGCTTTTGCTAAGCGCTTTTGGGAACACGTCTCAGTGTGACCAGCTGTGAATATGTATGCAACACGTCAATGAACATTGACTGGAATTTATAGCCTCTGCCGATGTAATCATTGGATGCACCTGGCGCAGTGACTATAAATAGATGCGTCACCGGTGCATCATCAGATATTTCGTCTGAAGAGCAGTCCTGGGACGTCCCAGTGCGGCAAAGAAGCACAGCATCTCATTCCGCTTTTTTCAGGGAACAAGGGTTACACATGTAACCCGAGACGTTCCCTTTTCAAAAAGCTTCACTATGATGCTGCGCTTTTGCTAAGCGCTTTTGGGAACGCAATACCCACACCGCCGCACTGGGGCTGTCCGTACCCCTACGGTTATGAAGTGTGCTCACAAGAACGCGAGAGGTCTCAGACATGAGCTTGAGATGTCGACTCAAGGGCATAATAGCCCGGAGTGGCAAGAACATCCAAACTATAAAAGTCTAATGAATGTGTGCGGAGAGGACCAACCTGCCGCACCACAGACTTGCTGCAGAGGGAGACCTCTAGCCAAGGCTTTAGAGGTGGAGAGCCCTCTGGTAGAGTGCGCCCTAAAACCTACTGGCGAAGCTTGATCGCGCGCCTCGTAGGCCCGGACAGTAATGTCGAGGCAAGTGCCCGCTGACAGTTCTTTCTACAGAAAATCCAGAACTGAAGCAAACTGGCAGTTAGCTGGTTCTGTAATCTGAATTTATTAGAAGGAAACCACCACGACCGTGCGCCACCACAATCAGCACCCGCGGGGGGGGGACTGGGTGACTCGGGGAGAAGTAGAGGAGACATTGCGCTATCAACAGAGGTGAAGAGGTCCTCTTCTGCCCTGTAAAATCTACCCAGATCAGTTCCAAGGGAGGGAGCCCTAGCACTTGCAATGGTCTAGATAACTTCTGGAGAAAGCCCTGTGAACCTCAGTTGGTACCCTACAGGGGCCAAGCATGAAAGGTTTCACAATTTGGGCCGGGGATGAATATGTCCCCTGAGCCTGAGAAAGAAGGTCCTCCCTGTTCGGAATCGCCCAAGGCGAGCCGTCGAGGAGAGATATTAACTCCGAGAATCATATCCTGTTCGGCCAGCGCAGCCTAGTAGGAGGCAAGACCTTGCTGGTGAACATTAGCCAAGACTCCCGGGAGCAGAGAAACCGGGGAAAGAACCACATACCAGATGCATTCTCATGTATGTGTCTTAACGTCCAGACCCAAGGGGGGCTGGGTGACTCAGGGAGAAGTAGAGGAGACATTGCCCTGTTCATAGAGGTGAAGAGGTCCTCTTCTTCCCTATACGATCTCATCCAAACTTGTTCCAAGTGGAAGAAGCCCACATTTTTGGTCTTGATAAACTCAGGAGAAAACCCTGTGTCCCTCAGTTGGTACCCTTAGGGGCCAAGCATGAAAGATTCCACAATTCGGGGCAGGGATGAAATACTGAAATACTGACTGAGATAAAAGATCCTTCCTGCTAGGGAATCGCCCAAGGCGAGCCATCGAGGAAAGAAATTAGCTCCGAGAACCAAACCCTGTTCGGCCAGCGCGGTGCTATCATTAAGAAGCAAGACCCTTGCTGGCCAACTACTACCTTAGGGTGGAGTTTTCACTCCCCTGTTGGTATTTTCTGTCTGGACAGTAAATCTGCTCCCACATACAGGCATCCAGGGATATAACTGCCCTGTGTGACAGGAGCTTACCCTGGGCCCTAAGGAGAATCCGACGCGTCAGAAATACAGCTGACAAGAACGTGGATCTCCCTGATGATTTATGTGAGAGGCTACTGCTGTATTGCCCACCCGCACAAAGACATGGCAGCCTTAGGAGGAAGTATTTCAGGGCCAGAAATACAGCCATCAACTCGAGACAGTGACTGTGACAACCGAGCTGACGACCCTCCTATCCCCATAAGCTGGACGACCACTTAAGGCCGCTACCTAGCCCGTCAGGGAGGCGTCTGTCGTTAGCAGCCTGCGACAACAAGACACACCTAGAGTGGGACCCAAGGTAGAAAACTGGGGTCTGAACCACATAGAAAGGGAACGAAGCCCGAGGTGCGTAACCCTTATTAGCCTAGGGGGTTTGGCCCTTGGAAGAAATCCCCTGGCTTTGAACCACAACAAAAACGGTCTTATGTGCAGAAGGTCCAGAGGGATCACAGAGGATGCAGTCGCCCTGAGACCTAGTAGAACCTTGACCTAGCCTGACTTTGCTCAGGGTATACTGAATGGACTCTATTCTAGCGGGAGACAGTTGTGCCCGCATAGTGATCGAACACCATAGCCAATGGACAGTGTTCTGAGTGGGAGAGAGGACGCTTTTCATGGCGTTGAGCCTCAACCCCATAGAAACTAGATGAGCTAAGACGGTATCACTGTGCTGAACTGCCAGTTGCTGGAACTGCGCTAGGATCAGCCAGTTGTCTATGTAATTCAGAATGCGGATGCCCCGGAGTCGCAAAGGAGCCGGCGCTGCATCATGTATTTGTGAATGTGCGGGTTAAGAGGGCTAGGCCGAATGGAAGAACCCGATACTGGAAGGCTTCGCCCCCGAAAGCGAACCTCAGGATCTTCCTGTGTTGCGGCAGAACTTCTAAGTGAAGAAGTGCATCATAAGATCGATGGTGACCAGCCAAACGTGATGTTGGGCTTGTGACACGATCGTCTTGATAGGCAGCATCTTGGACTTGAACACCCAGACTGGGTAGTTCAGGATTTAAGAGCTAATGCCAGACGCAACCTCACCTTCCATGGGAACCAGGAAGTATATGGTGTAATAACCTGACTCTCTCTCAGGAAGGGGAACACATTCTATGGCCCCTTTAATCAGGAGATTTGCATTTATTTATTTTTTTTCTTACAGTAGACATGACTAATCCGCTTCCACGGAAGTGGTGACCACACCTTTGAAACACGGAGGATGGCAAGAGAATTGAATTCTGTAGCCTCTTCTACTGTTCTTAGAGCCCACATATAAATACCGGGCAGAAGTTTCCACGCTGCCAGGTTTTCTAGAATGGATACAAATTGCGAAACTTCCTGTTGAGGGGATGTTCCGTGTCCTGTAATAAGGCAGGAAACAGCGGTACACCCAACTTTTAGATGGAAGCCTCTGCATCCCGAAAAACCAGAGGCGGTGGGAAAGCAGAGGATTCAGTGAGGGTACCGGGAGGGGCGAAGTGGATGGTACATGCGCCCCGTCCCGAGGGGAGATACCCCCACCGGGTTGAGCGCAAGACCTTCAGGGTTTCTTCCTTTTTGAAATAACCGCCCTGAGGTCTTGCTTTGGAGGCTGTCGGGGGCGACGAGCCTGTCCCCAGTCATTACGATGTGGAGCATGACTCGCCACGCTCTGTTTTTGAGCCTTCCTTCTAGCAGGACCAGGACGGGACTGGGTGGCCTACAGCCCCACCCCCTGAATGCGAGGAAATAATTGCCCGAAAGCTTCCTCGTGGCTTTTTGCCTCCTGGAACCTGGAGATAACCATAGTCATGGCGTCTCCGAAAAGTCCAGAAGGCGAAACCGGGGCATCAGGGAGGAAAGTTTAATCTTTGTCCTTGATGCCCGATAGGTTGAGCCACAAGTGTCTTCCCGTGCTGACCAAAGCGGACATAGACCGGCCAATAGCACGGGCTGTCTGTTTGGTCGTGGGTAGGGATAGGTCCGTGGCTCGACGAAGCTCAGAAAAGGCTTGCTCGTCGAGCGCAGTACCCGCACTCAGGTCCTCCAGCAGGTCAGCCTGGTAAGCCTGTAATATAGCCATTGTGTGCAGAGCAGCACCAGCCTGACCCGCTGCTTGATAAGCCCTCCCCACTAGCATGGAGGTAGTCCTGCATGGCTTTGTGGGGAGAGTGGGTCTCTTAGTGATGATGTCGAGCCAGGCGAGAGATAACCCACAAGTGTCTCTTCTACGGGCGGCATCAAAGAATAGCCCCATATCTCAGCACCTACGATAGTTGAACATCGAGGGCATGAAGACACAGGAAGTAAAAAGATTGCTCCATGAACGAAAAAGACTTGTCATGGAGGTCATCAAAGAAAGGAAGGTACTGAAATAGCTTTCCTTTCTCCCTTTTTTATTTTATTTTTTTTATTTTATTTTTTGTCCACCAGACAGAACCTGTCCTTATAATTTGGGCGTTTTTTTTATGGGGTGCGGGTCTCTTATTCGTGTGGCCAGTCTAGCTGTAGTCTGGCCACAGCCTGAGTAACCACCTCAAGTAATTTCTCAACTTTATTATTGTGGAATGTAGAGAGGTTCAGCGCCCCTCGTGAAATGAAGAGACGCCGAGGCGCTAATATATATATATATATATATATATATATATATATATATATATATATATATATATATATTTTTTTTTTCTTTTCAGAGAAAACAGAAAGGAGAAAAGGTTCACTGCACACTGCCTAACAGAATCTATCTCCTAACAGAGGAAAGAAAGTTTGACAGTTTGTGATAGCACACAGCACAGAATGGCTCTGAAGACAAAATGTGTGATGATGCACTGGTGACGCATCTATTTATAGCCACTGCGCCAGGTGCGTCCAATGATTACATCGGCAGAGGCTATAAATTCCAGTCAATGTTCATTGACGTGTTGCATACATATTCACAGCTGGTCACACTGAGCCCAAAAGCGCTTAGCAAAAGCGCAGCATCATAGTGAAGCTTTTTGTAAAGGGAACTCAATCGCGTGCTACTTAAGGAAACGAAAATGTGCTAAACACCATTCTCAAATATCATTGGTCAGTTCTACAAAGTACAACATATTTTCATTTGCTGTCATTTCCTGCTCATAAAAAATTATTACCTTCTGCCCATTTACATTTTTCAGTCACATCTTAACACTGTTTTTAACTAAGGTTACACATACATACTGCCAATGGATCATTATTACGGCAAAGTGCTTGTGCCATGGATGCGGTTAATACTCAAATCAAAATGATTTACTGTATCAAACAATTTACAGTAGCTCAAAACTAACAAATGGTTAGGTTAATGTAAGTTCATCGAATTACAGTAAATGATGGTTAAGAGTACTATACAAACTGATCTTACTGTGAATTCGGAAAGAGTCATTTGAAAGGTCTTCAGCAGAAATCAGTCTGTTCTTACCAAATATTAATAACATATTTTATTTACCCCACCCCCAATCCAATCCCCAGCCCTAAACCTGATCATTAGTGCATAAAATGTTTTTTTAAAGAGAAATCAAACCTTTGAATAATTCTCATTATTGATTATTTGAACACAATTACTTCATAAGAATATAAACAATGTCTCTAAGGCTGAGTGGCACAACATAAAAAGGTTAACACATTTGAATTGATGCAAAAATGTCTGATGGGAGCTAGTGTTTGTCAGTAATTTGTAGAGGTGTGAATCTTCACTGGCCTCATGATTCGATTATGATTCAATGTGTAACGATTTGATTATGAAATGATTCTCTATGTATCACAATGCATCTTTTTTCAGTTTCTTCAAAATGTATATTGTACTAAAACATTTTCCTTTTAGCTTTTTATTTATCAGCTGTTTTAAAAAATCAGAATGAGTCACATTATATAAACTGGCCTTTTACATTCAGTATGAGCTGTGAACAAAACATGGAACATCCACAAGATTAAATAAATGGTTCTATAGTTAAAAAGTGTATCTCAGTTTTCAGTTTCTTTCTTTAGAACCTTATAATAATATCTTAAAAACACAAGAAAAAAAAATATTGGTTCTCCATCAAAACACACTGAATACTACTATTACTTCAACAAATTATATTATTTAATGTATTTTTGTTTAAGCATTGTAACTCATTTATTAGTATTTAATTATTATTTAAAATTAATCTATACCATGCTATTCATTACATTTTTAACCATAACTGGAAGTTGCTGGTCTAGGATGAGAGATACATCTGCTTCTATGAGAGTGCTGCTGTCAGCTTCTCTCCTCATCTGCACAGGTAATATTAAACCGGTTTAAATAGTGCAGTTGTTGCTTCAGAAATGTATCAAGCATCTCGTATGCACTGTTCTATCTGTTTGCCCTGCGAGTAGAAGATCGCACGATCCTGTCGCAAAAGCTACGATGGATTTCAAACCCTTATCATCAGGTGTGCGCACTGTCCTAACAAGCGAGTGACCTGCAACACAAGAAAAGCCAATGAAATGGAGAGCGCGCAAGAGAAAGGCATCGAGAGAAAAAAAAAAAAAAAAAAGATGAAATGAAAACATAACAATAATCTCCCGAACTACTGCCTCATCATTATTTTCTTCTGGTTTTCCCCCCGTTGTGTGCAAATCAGTGCAATAATGTGTGCGAGCTCGTCTTTCATGTTATGTGTTCTTGGCATGTTATCACGAATAAACTCTCCCGTTGCTGTGCGTTGGTTTGTTAAAGAATTTCGGGATCGTAGTTTCATTCAGGCACAAACGGTAATGTATTTGATACAAACATTCGTGTTTGTGCACTTGACTATAGTGTATGCACTTAACTCGCGTCTTTGTTTCTACATCTGTCTTTGGCGCGCGCCACTGCATTACAGTGATATCAACTGAACTCAGAATCTATTCTGATTCTTTTGAGAACCCTAGTAATTTGACAGAATTAGGTCGATGTCAGAGTATCGGAACATTCTGAAAATATGTTATTTCCTGTACCAGCATATGTACCTTAGCATCATAAGAGTCAAGGTTTGTGACAACAAACAAGTTCAAAATCACTCAAGATTAATTTTCTTTCTTTCAACAATGAATAACTAGCAATAACACAATTCAAGTTTAAGGTCATTGACTGGTTTGTAAAAAAATAACACAGATTATCATCTACCACTGTAGAACCCAGTGATCAGCTGTTCCAATTATCTGGTTGGATAGATGTCTCTTAATCTACAGAAATGGATTTTGTTTGTGTTGAGCATCCGAGTGCACATTCACCTTCACTCGCGTGCAGGAAAAACAAACGAAATGCTGTTCAGTGATGTTTATCCTTTTTAGTGATGTGTCGTTCATGAACGATTCGTTCATTTTGAACGAATCTTTAATATGACTCGGGACTACCGAGTTGTCTCAGAGAGTGATTCGTTCATTTTGTGTTGACCGCGCATGCGCGCAACATCGCATAAGGTACATGAAGTCATAAATGATTAGTTCATCTTTCGCGAGTCTTCGGGTTCGGCCGGGTCCGAGTCTTTCGTTCTTCCTGTCAGTCCCATAGAGACTATGCTGCTGTCAGTACCGGAAAGAGAAATGATTAGTTCGTCTGGTTCGGTTTGGCGGGTCCGAGTCTTCGTTCTTCCTGTCAGTCCCATAGAGACTATGCTGTCAGTACCGGAAGAGAAATGATTAGTTCGTCTCTTCGGTTTGAGTGGTTCGTTCTTCAAGTCAGACTCACAAACCCATAGCACTATGCAGAGTAGTGCTGTGCTATGGGTTTGTGAGTCTGACTTGAAGAACGAACGACTCAAACCGAAGAGACGAACTAATCATTTCTCTTCCGTACTGACAGCATAGTCTCTATGGACTGACAGGAAGAACGAAGACTCGGACCCGCCGAACCTAAACCCGAAGACTCGAGAGTCGAGACTTGAACTAATCATTTATCTTTCCGGATCCAGACCGGTATGCTGCATGTGCATGCAGTCAGTGAGTGCATTGGCTGCTGTGTCACACCACACGGCCCACACACAGACACTGACGAGTCGACATCGACAACTAAGTATTTTTAACGTTTTGAAGTTCGAACCCGATGACACAAGAGGCGGAGAAAAAGGAGGTGAGGTGAACTATCTGCAATAGCTTAAACTTAAGACCCAATTAATAAATTAACATTTCGGTTTCTTATAAATTGGCTTTGGCTGCATTACCCTATAGTTTATTTTTATTTATTTATTTCAAATTGAATCAACATTTTCGTAAGTAGACTACTTGATGTTTTGGGCTATTTAACATGACATTTAATTATATTCTGCTGAAATGAACGAAATGAACGAAATGACTCGAAAAAAGATTCGTTCATTTTGCTGAACGAGACTCAAAGATCCGAGTCAGTAAAATGATCCGAACTTCCCACTACTAATCCTTTTAGCAGGATTTTTATTTAGCAAGCTTCACTTGAACATAACATCAGTTAGCTGTTCTCTCAATTTAGAAGAATGTGACGTAAAACGTAACGTCATCATGTACAAAACCGTATACCTCCATACAGGTAGTCAATACCGTAATACAATGTATAAGGGTGCAATGCGTTTAACACCCCCACTCACTCTTAGCCCAAACAACAAAATAAACATTAAATAAATTTTTCTCTTTTACATAAATTAGTGTATACATACATTTTACACTTTTATGTTCCAAACATGTCCCGAGTAAAACTCTTTAACTTCTGCTTGGTGGCTGGCTTTGTCATTATGTCAGCAACCATTGTCTCTGTAGGACAATATTCCAAGATAACCTTGCCATCATTTACAATTTCTCTTATGAAATGATATTTGATATCAATGTGCTTGCATCTTTGCCTACAAATTGGGTTTTTGGCTAGTGCAATGGTACCTTGGTTGTCTTCGTACACCTTTGTTTGTGCATATTTGTATGTGTCCATACCCTTAAGCAACTGCTCTAAGTAGATACATTCCTGCATGGCTGATGCTAAGGACATGTATTCTGCTTTGCAAGTAGATAATGCTACTGTTGGTTGTTTTCTGGTTTTCCATGAGATCAAAGAGCTTTCTTCACTCAGATTAACACAGTATCCTGAAGTACTACGTCTGTCTTTTGTATCAGATGCCCAGTCAGCGTCACTATACACTCTTAGACCTAGCCTCTCTGTGTCATTTCTCCTGAAGCATAATTGCTGTTCTGCTGTACCTTTAAGGTACCTGAACACATGTTTTACTGTGTTCCAGTGCTGTTCTGTTGGTTCAGCAAAATACTGAGATAGATTACTGACGACAAAACTTAAATCTGTTCTTGTGCAAGTGGACAAGTATATTAAACTTCCTACTGCCTCCCTGAACTTCTTTGGCTCTTTCATTTTTTCAGCATTTTCTGTAAAATCAAGCTTTGGTTCACATGGAGTTTCCCTAGATTTACAGTTCTGCATGTCGAAACGATCTAGTATTCTTCTCACATATCTTTCCTGTGACATTTTGACTAAACCCTCTGATTGTTCAAAATCTATGCCCCAGGAAACGTTTCAACCTTCCCATTCTTTCATTTTGAACCTTTGTGTGAGCATTTCTTTTACACTTTCCAGAATACTTTCACTGTTAGCAGCTATGATTAAATCATCAACCCATACTATCAGGTATACTTTCTCATCTGGCTTTTCTTTTGTGTACACGCAGTTTTCAGCTGGGTTCTGTGTAAAACCATTCTGTCAAACATATATGTAACACAGCATTCCAGTTTCTGCCAGATTGCTTAAGGCCATAGAGGGATTTCTTCAGCTTGCATACTAATTTTCCATCTTTTTCAGATTTTTGCTCATAACCTTCTGGTTGTTCCATATAGATTTTGTGATCTATTGGTGCATGCAAGTAAGCTGTCTCAACGTCCATCTGGTGCAAGATCAGGTTTTCTTGTGCTGCTTTCTGCAAAACCACTCTCACACTTGTCATGTCAGCTGTGGGTGAAAATGTCTCATCATAGTCAGTCCCTTGTTTCTGACTGTAGCCTTTTGCCACGAATCTTGCCTTGTATTTTTCAGATCCGTCAATGTCTCTTTTAAGTGCTTAAACCATCTTCCTCCAACTGGTTGTTTTACTGGTGGTAATTTAGTGAGTGTGAAGGTCTTGTTCTCCTCCAATGATTGCATTTCTTTGTCCATAGCATCCTTCCATTGCTTGGATTTCATTGATGTTATGGCTTCCTGGTAGGTTTGAGGTATATCACATACTGCTCTATAGCAAAAATCTATGCATGTTTGCAGTTTGTCTTCTGCATCCTTAATTTCAAAATCCTGTAGGTAAGCTGGCTTCTTCCTGGTTCTTGGGGGGTTCTTTCTGATCACGAATTCTGTAGCTCTACCTGACTGATTGGGAGCAGCCTGTTCGGGCAAAGTCTCTGAAACATCACTTTGAAAACCATGATCTGGTTCATCCTCCACATTATCAGCATCATTGACTTCAATGCTGAAGATCTTTGGATTCATGTTTTCATATCTTGTGTGTGTCTCAGATGTTTGTGTTTCTCTTTCACTGGTTGTCTGTGTTGTGAACTTCACCAATCTGTGTTTTTGGACTTTTTCGGTGTTAGAATAGTATACTAGATAGGCTGGGCTGTTCTTGTCGTAGCCTATGAAAACACCTTGTTCGCATCTTGAGTCCAGTTTGCTTTTCTCTTGTTTGTAAGCAAAACATATTGATCCGAATTTCTGCATTTTGTAAACATCTGGCTTTTTGCCTGTGAATAACTCGTATGGTGTTTTCTTTGTGCGTCTACTGTAACACCTATTTCTCACGTAAGCTGATGTTTGCATTGCATAGTTCCACAACTCATCTGGTAACTCACTCTCTATCAGCAAGCATCTGCTCATATCAAAAAGTGTTCTCCATCCTCTCTCCGCTGTGCCATTCTGATGTGGTGAATAAGGTGCAGATGTTTCGTGTCTAATCTTATTCCTTGTCAACAGCGTTTGGAAATCTCGACTCATGAATTCAGTGCTGTTATCTCAACGAATGCACTTGATTTCTCCAAAAGGTGCAATGTCAGCTAAAAACTTTTCTGTAGCTTGTATTGTGTCACCTTTAGTTTTCAAGAAGTACACGAACATAGTACCTGAATAGTCATCTGTAAACGACTATGCATATCTGTGTCCTTCTTTACTCTGTGTTGGCATGGGGCCGGCCAGATCCGTGTGAATTAGTTCAAGAGGTTTCTTTGCCTTTCTGTCTGGCTCCCGGTTTCTGGTCTGCGTGAATTTTCCTTTTGTACACACTTCACATAACTGTTCCTGTCTCAATTTGTTTCCTCTTATCTCCATGCCTCTTACTACACCTTGTAGCTTCTACATCTTCATGATTACAATGTCCCAAAATTTCATGCCAGGTTTGTAAATCATGACACACTTTGCACTGGTCAACGTCCTCTTCTAGTGTTGGCAAATAGTACAAGTTTCCACTTTCATGGATATCAAACCTGCTTCCGTTTTTGCTTATCAAGTGGCTGTCTCCTCTTTAGAAAATGACTGTTGCTCTTCCATTTGTTGCTCTAGCTACCGAGAAAATGTCATGTGGGTATGAAGGCATGTATAGCGCGTCCCGTAGCTGTGCAGGGTGCTGTTTTCCAGCGTCATCTATGAGATAAATCACTGCCGTTCCTCTTTGTTGCGCCATTCCACTGCACTTCGTTCCATCGGCTAATTCCACTGAATGATTCTCTGGTTGAAATGAGCTATCAAAACTTCTGAACTTTCTGATGTCGCTCACAATATGAGATGTCGCTCCAGCGTCTACCATGATGCCTTTCATCTTTACTTTGTTTTGTGGTTTTTCATATTCTGAGTGTTCAGCTTTGAAGAGATGATCTTGGTCATTATCGTGTTCGTCTGTAACCTTTCTGACACCATCTTGGTCGCCCTTTTTCTTGCACAGGAACTCCGCGTGTGTACTATTTTTACAATGATTGCACCACACTTTCTTGTAACATTTTCTCGCTCTGTGTCCCTTTATTCCACATTTGTAACATGTCACATTTGTGTCTTCATCTTTTCTTTCTTTAAATCAGATTGATTTTACACATTGTATTTTATCAAGTTAAGCCTTATAGTTACCATTCTTAGTAGAATTAGATGAATCATGACAAATTAAAGATTATATTTATCAATTATTGTTGATTGCACATCGCTACACACATTTTAAAGAGGTCCATCAGTCTATAATCATTAATTTGTCAGGTACAAACATTACCACAGTTCAAAGCAATTTTCAGCATATCTAGCAGGGCTAGATTAAGATTAAATATCTTAGAGTTGTGCAAATCTGATGGTCCTTGTAACCTTACACAGAACAGCCTGGTTTAACTGTGGGGGTTCCGGCTGACGGCCTGTAATTTACGACGTTGACACATTCCCATAAAGGCTGGGTTTTTCCATAGATTCAAATCATGTTGCTGGAATTATTCTGCATATATAATCTTAAAAGTACATTGAGTCGTTTGCAGCAGTTCTCGAGTCAACAGTACAGTGATCAGGGGACAGCAGCTCTAGCGTCAACAGTACATTGAGTCGATCACAGAAGTTTGCAAGTCATCAGTACACTGAATTGAGAATCGCATCTTTGCAGCCGATGAGCATGTGTGAACTGAGGATTTGAATTAGGGGACGAAATGTTTCAGTCGAGAGATGTAATCAAATTTTACTATAGAGTATTGTGCATGCAGTTTATATCTGAAATTGTGATGAGCTGGATCATGGTTTCTGTAAAAAAAAAAAAAGGGTTAGTTGATTAAGACTAGTTTATTCACGTTTTATGCTTTAAACATGTGTAGAACATCCACGTTTGTATATCAGTGTCAGTATTGGGTGCTTTAGGTGCAAAACTTTAATGTAAGATGTATTGTAAGATCACTGAATGAAACATATGACAATAAACACCCTTATTGATTGATTATTATAACTAAATAAAATAAAATAAAATGTTATAATCAGCAATAAGCCCTTACATATGGCTTTATTGAATGTGTTTGTGCATGTATTCTATGACGCCAGCATATTAGCATTATATATAGTGACATCATTACGTGATGACGTAATTTAAATGGTGAATCGTTTTGTTTTATTTTAACCAGTCCATTGAAACAAACTATCCGAAAGAACTGGAAAGAATTAGTGTTCCCATAACTATGTTGCATTCTAGCTCATGTTAATATGGAAAGGAAAGCAGGCCTTTGTGTTGTCAGCCTCAGAATGACTTACTAGCCAATGCACACATGTTCAGTGAAGCAGAAAATGAGCCTGTCTAAGAGAAATTAACATTTGATAAACAGGCAATTTAAAGACAGCATTATCACGACCCTGAGAAGCATGACTGATTTTAGAAAGCATGGTCATGCCACTGTAAAGACAATATAATTTTATATTCATTGGAGCAGACAGTAGTTTGAATATACTGGTGAATACATTTTTTAGAATGGGGTCATTTTAGCATCTCAGGGCAGTGGTGGCTCAGCGGTTAAGGCTCTGGGTTACTGACCAGAAGGTCAGGGGTTCAAGCCCCAACACCACCAAGACACCACTGTTGGGCCCTTGAGCAAGGCCCTTGAACCTATCTGCTCCAGGGGTGCTGTATCATGGCTGACCCTACACTCTGACCCCAGCTTAGCTGGGATATGTGAAAAATAAATAATTTCACCATGTATATGCAGAAATGTATGTATAATTTGTGACAACTGATCAATTTATATATTTATTTTTTTTATTTTTTTATTTTTAGCGTCATACCATGCTTTTTAAAAAATATATTTTCCTTGAAGTTCACTTACAATTTTAGTAATACATAATGTTAGTATTACACAACCTTTTTTCACCCTGTCTCTGACCTGCTGTCTTAATGCAGGGTTGCTGCATAATTTTTTAAGACCTGAACAAATTAAATGAATACCATATGCCCATGCAAATACAAACCCACACAATCTCAAAATAAATAATGTATAACAGTCTCTTTCTTAAACAGGCAAGGGCACACATTCAATATCAGTAAAACAGGGTAGGATATATGCAAGTTTAAAATACTCAATACAGGTTTTTGACATATACATCAGTATATTAGTTTATTAGTATACATCAATTCATTTTAAATAAATACAAATTAGAGGTCGACCAATATTGGATTTCACTGATATTATAATGTGTTAAAAGAAAGGCAATTAATCTGCCAATAGTTTTTAAAATTGGTAGCCTACAAATGTTCTTCAGACAGAGGCTACAAGAGTCCAAATTGTATTAAATTCTAGATGCAGTTTATGTTGCAACCAAAACACCAATAACCAAGAAAAATAATAACAAAATAAGAAATTAATAAATAAAAGATCTGATTCATAGTGGGGAACCACTTCAGATCGAGGGCATCTTTGGGGGCCGCCTTGACGTGCCTCATATCTTCCTTAATCCGGTCCATCCACCGATTCTTTAGCCGTCCACGTGATCGTTTTCCCTTGGGGTTTAGGTGCAGCGCTCTCCTCACCACGAATCCTCTTCTCTGCGGACTATGTGGCAGTACCATTCGATGTGTGCGTCCCTCTTCTTGTCCATGATTGATGTCACACCCATAATTTTCCTGATGTCCTCATTCATCATCTGGTTTCATGAGCTCATGGGGTACGCGATCGAATGCCTTCTCCAGGTCCAGAAAGGTCATGTGGACGGGCATGTTTTTCTCCTGTTGATTTTACATCAGCAGACGGGCAACGTGGATGGCATCCGTAGTTCCGCACCCCTTGACGAAGCTGCATTAGTTAGGGCTGATGTTAATAATGCTGCGGAGGTGGCTGTCCAGGATGCGTTAAAAAATCTTCATGGAGTGGCACAGTAGGCAGATCGTGCAGTAGTTCTTGCATTCAGAGACATCACCCTTTCCCTTCCTGATCGGCACTGTGGTGCTGGTCATTCAGGCCTGTGGTACCTTGCCCTCGGCTATGATCTTGTTGAACACAGCCGCAAGGATTGTGTCTCTGTGATGTCCCATCAGCTTCCAGACTTCGTTTGGGATAACGTCCGGGCCAGTGGCTTTGCCATTCTTCATTCTCTTCACAGCTGGTGACTAGAGGTACAGGTCCAGAGATGGGATCAGAGCTGGTAATAGGTGGGTGCAGGAACTCTTCATTTGAGATTGCGGTGAAGTATTCACTCCAATGGGCGAGGTCCCACAGGACTTGCCCATCTGCGTTCTTGATGTGCATCACTTGGCTGATGGCTTGGGTCGATCGGTGATGCGAGTTAGCAATGTGATAGATCATATTTTTCCCTTCGGGTGTGCCTAGTTGCTCGTACAGATCATCGTAGTACTTCGCCTTTGCCTTGGCCACAGCCCGTCTTGCAGCCGACTTAAGTGTCCGATAGTGTTGGAGGTCGCCTTCCAGGCATGTGCGATGCCATGTCTTTTATGGCATCTTCCCACTTCACCCCACCACCAGACTTGTTTTTTCATGAATCACCACCCTGGCTTTGTCGATCCAAGAATGCCCGAAGCAGCATCATGGATGTGGGAGATGATTTCGCCCCAGAGCCCTTCGATTTTCTGTTCGAGGTTAATATTTAATGATCGAAGGCGGCCGAGAGTTGTTGCTTGTGTTCAGGTAGTTTCCACCACCTGACGTGCTCTGGGCCGGTGGTTCTCATTCGGGGTTGGCACTGTAGGTTGAGTTGGAGGTTGAGGACGAGTGGCTGGTGTTGAGGGCTGATGTTAACTGATGGGATCACCTTGACATCAAGTGCCAGCTTCAGGTCACAATGACAGATCATCCAATAGTCGATCTGAGTTGTACGACTGCCATTGATGTAGGTGGCCAGATGGCTCAGCCTCTTTCTGAAGAAGGTGTTGGCTTTTAATTCTAAATGAATTCTAAATGTACATACCCAGGCTCACATGTATGCAAAATGTGGTTAAACTCCACACATTCAATTCACGATGATGTGCATCCTTCAAAAATAACCCATAACCAACACAAACTTTTAACATACAACTCTTCTAAACACATATTTATGCAATTTATCAGCTTGTGTAAAATTTTTGATTTACCCAAGAATTCTGAAATGATGAACAAAACTGTGAGATCTTGTGCTCAATACATGTTCTCACGTTCTAACCAGCACAAATATGTGTAACACGAGAGAATGTCAGAAAGCAGGTTTTGCAACTATCCGGTTATTAAAGGGGCCACATTTATTTTATGACTAGAGTTAAATTACATGAAGTTCCTCCACTTGGCTACATGTACATATAATATCTTGCTTAAAAAGTTATAAATTAAAATGCACATGAGATGATGCACCCAAAAAAGAGGGGATCTAATGCATTTTAAGTTGTCCAATTAAACAGTCAAGAAACGTGAATGCCAAATGAATGAAAAACCATATCTTTATGTTGAGTTCAAATATGAAAATATACAGAAATCAACAGTATAAACAATACATTTCAATACAAACTAAATAATAACTAGTCTTTGAAATTAAACTAGTCAAAAAGCAATACAATAAATGAGTGTATAAGGTCCAGTCAGTAGAAAACTGTGTTAAACAGTCTGTGTAAGCAATTGATGGCGAATGAACAAGGTTTGAATGATTGAATGCAAAAGTCTAATCTGATGTAGGTTGAAGTGTTGTAATGCAGCATTGTACCAAATAGCAGAAATCCACTAACACAAGTTAATACGCTCAATCCAGATGATGCTCTCTTGTCTCTCTACAGTGTCATTTGTGGGACTGCTAGGATTGGGAGGTTTTGATAAGACTCTTTCTGGGGGTCCTTTAGTTTTATCTCGGCTGGGGCAAAGCCTGTGCTCTCTTGCCAGGCTGTGTTATTGACAAATCTGAGTTCTGATAAAAGTTTATCCCAGCGACGATGTTTGTCTTTCACATATTATGCATCCTGTTAATGTGTCCTGTTGATACATTCTATAAGGTTGGTCTGTGGGTGGTAAGCAGTGGTTAAGTTATGTATGAATCCCCACTGTTTGCAGATGAGATTTATAAGATTTGAAGTGAATTCTGCTCCTCAATCAGATACAAGGTAGACAGGAGTTCCCCACCTTGTGAAAATCTCCTTGACCAAACTATCTGAGGTGCTATGGTGACTCGTAATGGAAACAGTTCAACCAACTTAAAAGAATAGTCTACAATGACTAAAAGATGTTTTGATAGATATTTTGTTTTGAACTTTTTGGAAATGTCCCATTAGATCCACACCAAGCATATACCAAGGTTCTAAGACGGGAGTTGACTGCAAGTATCCTGACAACCTTGAGAAGATGGTTTGTACTTTTTGCATATTTTACATTCCTTGCAGTATCTCGATATGTCAGATCTCAAACCAGTAAGCAACTTCCATCAGCCTCAGTAGAGTTTTTAGTCAACCTATGTGTACAAAGGGTTGTCATGGGCATATCTTAAGACCTCACCTCGCAGATGGGTAGGTATTACTAGTTGTACCTTCGGTCCTTTTTGGCCATCAGGTACATTGCGAAACAGAAAACCATTTCAAAGAACATAATGAACACTAGAAGGATCTGGATTTGTTTGAGAAGCAGCCTTTTTGCATAACTCTTGTATATCTGGATCATTTTGTTGTGCTGTGGCAATGTCTGACCAGTCAACAGAGACCCCCCTTCGAGCCGCTAGATTCAGCTGGACTTAGGGCCCTTACTCTCAAAACGGCCCTGCTGATCGCGCTCGCCTCCATCAAGAGGGTCGGGGACCTGCAAGCGTTATCTGTCAGCGACACTTGCCTGGTGTTTGGTCCGGCAGACACATACGTGATCCTAAGACCGCAACCGGGCTACGTGCCCAAGGTTCCTACCACACCCTTCAGAGATCAGGTAGTGAACCTGCAAGCGCTGCTCCGGGAGGAGGCAGACCCAGCCCTTTCGTTGCTGTGTCCGGTACGTGCTTTGCGTATCTATCTGGACCGCACGCAGAGATCTAGACGTTCTGAGCAGCTCTTTGTCTGCTTCGGGGGTCAGCAGAAAGGGAACACTGTCTCCAAACAGAGGCTCACCCACTGGGTTGTCGACGCCAGGGTCTTCTCCCCCTGAAAGAATAGGAAACGGGGTAAGACCCTCTTCCCTTAATGCATGTCAGGGCCCCGGCCGTAGTTGCTCTATGCAAGAAACATAGAGAGAAAAGAGGCCCAGCCAGGCTTGGCCCGTTCCCAGGTTGGCAAGCATCACCTTGTTCCCCTCACTAGGGTAACCAGAAGGATTCTGATGACTTTAATGGGGCATTGGGGAAGGGTATGTGCAGCCTGATACAGCTGGTCGCCTTTGCACGTAGGAATACCTGCCCGCTCCTGTATCAGCAGGTCACGTACACGGCTCAGCGCATGGCATGATTGAAGTGGGACCCCTAGTGTCGCTTCTCCGACACAACTTGGAGAGAGCGACAGAAGGGGAACGTCTAGGTTACGTATGTAACCTCCGTTCCCCGATGGAGGGAACGAGACGTTGTGTCTTCCCCGCCATGTCGCTGAGCCGAGCCACTGTTGTGGCCGGACCATTTCGGCTCCTCAGAAAAATCCTGAATGAACTACCGTATTTGCCCCGCTTAAATACCCATATGTCCGGGGCCGGGATATGCAAATACTGTCTGCCAACTTCTCATTGGCCTTTTTTCATAGAACAGAGGTATATATCGGTGCTCAAGAGAGACCCCTAGTGTCGCTTCTCCGTCACAACATCTCGTTCCCTCCATCGGGGAACGGAGGATACATACGTAACCTAGACGTTAACAACATATTCCACAATTAATGTAGCTTGCATAGTTTTATCTGGTAAGAAAAATAATACAATTATAATTGAATTAAATAATAATAGAATAATAATTAAAATAATAATAATTATCATTAGGTTATTTTTTCTGAATAGACTTATACAAGACATTTTATTTATAGAAACTATGAATGTAATAGATTTGTACACCAGTTCTATGCAGGGCAGGACTGGGACAAAAAAAAAAAACAGCCCTGGAAATATTCAGCCCAACCGGCCCACATATTCCCCCACAATTGGGGTCAATAATAATATCACTATATACGGTATGCCCATATTGTATATAGTGATTTTATTATTGAATGTTATAATATTGTATATAGAGTAGTGAAATTATAATTGAATTGCACATTCAGTTATCAATATTAATACTGCAAATTTTCTGTAGCATAGAAATGTACATTTCACTGTGAAGCATTTAATTTTGGAGCCAGATGTAAATTGACTGATTTTAACATAAATAACATTTCTAAACAGTTAATATCATGTAAGGCTATGACAGCAGGGCTTATTAACGTCTCCGGTTAAGTATGTAACGTCAGTTTCCTGAGATGTAGGGAATAAGACATCATGTCGCTGACGCTTATGGGGAAAAACTCTTTTTCTCAGATTTCTGAACTCCTATTTGATCATGGCAATTCAGATGCAACTGAATTGAGCCAATGGCATTCGCGCATGCTCAGCCAATAACATTGAGCACTTGATGCACATCTCTCTATATAAGCGGGTGGCATAACACCATCAGTCAGAATTTATCAACTGAAAGCGACGGATGATCTGCCCGATAGTGAAGTCCAATAACGCAGCAAGCAACACAATGTCTCATACCCTACATCTCAGGGAACCAAGGTTACATATGTAACCGGAGACGTTCCCTTTCGGTCACATTAATTATGTTGATGACACTTATGGGAATGAGTACAATCACAACGTGATTGCACTGGACAAAGGACATGACATTGTATATTTGTCATACATATACAATGCTTAGATTATAGGAAATCTATAAAGAAATCAACATCGCCCTGACAGTTGTGAGGGGGCGAGGTAATATGCACATTCGAATCACTCAGTAGAGGGCCCCAAGAAGACCTAGTAGAGCACAGCCAGGTGCACGCGCCAGTAGTGAAACAGTTAGCTGAATTCCACAAAAGGAAACACAGTGCATATCTATCTTTAACCAGAGAATGAGTGTCTAAGGTGTGGCCGAGACATAAGTACATTAATGTATTTGTGTGGAAAACACAGAAAATATATATTCAAGCGGTATAGCCAGAGTGTGGCACCGCTTTACATTTGAATGTCTAAAGCACATCAGAGACATAAGAGATATTGTATGTAGTGTAATTAGGCAGTTTAAACAAAGTATAACAGCGCTTAATATGAAGGGCCGTGTATTGCATTGTTGAATAGAAAACACTAAGCAGACCTAGGAGAGCACATGCGTGTGTGAAACGGGAGCAAGGTGAATTCATCGAGTTCTCAAAGCAGACTTTAGAACACAACTAATTAATACTGTTGCACAGACAATATCTTTGAAGCCACTGAATGCACGTCAAGGTGGTAAAATCGTGCAAAGTTGCTGGGCGAAACCCTACTCAACGCCAGGCAGATTTATTGTATGTAAACACCATTTTTCCATGCCCAAGAGGCAGCCATACCTCTTGTTGAATGGGCCATAATGCCAATAGGGCAATGGGATCCCTGAGATTTGTACGTCAGTGTTATTTGATCAAGTGGCACTTCAAAACGCCATGCACTACCCTTGTAACGTGACAGCCAAGTCAGGTGCAAGCAAGCTGCTGCGTGCTAAAAGCAGCTGGGTCGGCTGTCCCCCAATAAAACGTGTCATATACCACTACAGGTATATACAGGCGACATGACTTGTATGGGAGCCGGCTGGCCAGCCCGCCTTTTCTCTCTATATATTTCTCATCATAGAGTTAAAAAGCGGCTGGGCCTCTCTGAATGCTATAGATGTGTAGGGGAAGGCGTCCTTTTCTGTTCCTATACTTTCAGGGGGAAAAGGCCAGACGGAGACCATGACCTGCCCAAACTGGGGGGAGGTAACTTGTGGCCAATACGCCAGTGCCCACGAGGATGCCACACTTCTCACAGAGTGTGATCAAACCCGCATGGGGGGAGGGAGGGCACGGCCTGGGTGTGATAGGCTAGGGGATAGCATCAACAACCCAATGAGCTAACCTCTGTTTGGAGATGGCGTTCCCTTTCCGCTGTCCGCCAAAGCAGACAAAGAGCTGCTCAGAGCATCTAGAGCCCTGCGTGCGGCTGGGTCAGCTTCAATTGCAGGTTCATGACCTAAACCCTAAAGGGTGTCATAGGAACCTTGGGCACGTAGCCCAGTCATGGTCTTAGGATGAGGTGAGCATCTGCCGGACCGAACTCCAGGCAAGTGTCGCTGACAGAGAATGCCGGCTGGCCGCGAGGTGAGCGCACTCATCCCGAGCTTGGACATGAGCAAGCAAGCATTCCGGGGGGGGGCGGGTGGTTCATGGGGATTTACCTGGCGAAACCGAGCCTGTCGTCATCCCTGAATCGCCTTTAATTGCCGTGGATTGCAGCACTTCTGCCAAGCATTTTCGGGCAAACGGCCAGCTCAGATGGATCCGGTGAGGCCTGGGGAGTGGAGTGCTACCATTTCGTGGGGGCACAATGCTGAAGTGGAGCATGAGTGGCTGGGCTGAGAGGTGGAACTGCCTCATTTAGGCATGAAATGCTTCATAGCCTGCTGCTGTTTTTGCGCTCCAATAGGGCTTCCACTGCATTGCTGAAGAGGCCAGCAGGGGATACCGGCATGTCGAGGAGGGCTTACTTGTCCCCATCGCGCATGTTGATCAGCGTCAGCCAAAGGAGATGGTCTAGGATGACCAGATTTCCCTTGGAGCACCCAATTGCTTCGGCCGTGGATATTCTTAGAGCCAAATCGGTCGCGACTTCACGTTTTTTTTAAACATGGTCGGGTCGGGACCGGATTCATCCATTATATTTAGAATTTTGGCCTGGTAGACCTGGAGCACTGCCATCGAGTGCAAGGTGGCACCAGCTTGCCCAGCTGTATTATAGGCATGTCCCGCTAGTGTAGAAGTAAGCCGGCATGGCTTAGACGGAAGCAGTGGGTGGGATGTCAGGCCAGTTTGAGCAGAGGGACATAAGTGGTCTGATAACGCCTGTTCAACAGGGGGGAAGCGAGCCATTTCCAATTTGGTCTCCGCAGTTGATGGACATTAAGGCTGCTGTATTGTAGAGGTGCATAAAAATTACATACACTTAGGTTGAAGTCATTAAAACTAATTTTTTAACCACTACACAGATTTAATATTAGCAAACTATAGTTTGGCAAATCATTAAGATGTGTACTTTGTGCATGAGACAAGTAATTTTTCCAACAATTGTTTACAGACCGATTGTTTCACTTTTAACTGACTATATCATAATTCCAGTGGGTTAGAAGTTTACATACACTTTGTTAACTGTGCCTTTCAGCAGCTTGGAAAATTAAATAAAATTAATGACTGAATGAACGTTACATAGCTTTTCAGACACTACACTTTAAGTGCTTTACATACTGAACAGGGGACTCTCCTCAACAAGAACCAGTGTACTGCATCCACCTAGATGATGCGACAGCAGCTATAGTGCACCAGTATGCTCACCATCTATTGGTGGAGAGGAGAGAGTGGAGTGATAGAGCCAAATAATGGATAGGGATTATTAGGAAGCCATGATTGATAAGCTTGCTGTGGCGTGCTCACATGTCACACTGTACATGACACCGCAGAGACTCACTGCATGTGGAGGCTCATGCTACTCTCTACAATCCACACACAACTTACCACGCGCCCCATTGAGAGCGAGAACCACTAATTGCGACCACGAGGAGGTTACCCCATGTGACTCTACCCTCCCTAGTAACCGGGCCAATTTGGTTGCTTAGGAGACCTGGCTGGAGTCACTCAGCATGCCCTGGATTCGAACTTGTGAGTCCAGCGGTGGTAGTCGGGGACAATGATCTTACTTTTTGGAGAAATTTCTTCTGAAAGTTTCTGGCCATAATGACCATCATTATGTTTGGAGGAAAAAGGGTGAGGCCTACAAGCCGAAGAACACCATCCCAAACGTGAAGCATGGGTATGGCAACATCATGTTGTGGGGGTGCTTTGCTGCAGGAGAGATTGATGCACTTCATAAAATAGTTGGAATCACGGGGAAGAAAATGTATGTGGATACATTGAAGCAACAATACAAGCCATCAGCCATGAAGTTAAAGCTCGGGCGCAAATGGGTCTTTCAAATGGACAATTACCCCAAGAATACCTTCAAAGTTGTGGCAAAATGGCTTAAGGACAACAAAGTCAATGTATTGGAGTGGCCATCACAAAGCCCTGACCTCAATCTGAATATTTGTGGGTAGAACTGAAAAAGCATGTGCAATCAGGGAGGCCTAAAATCCTGATTCAGTTACTCCAGTTCTGTCTGGAGGAATGGGTCAAATTCCAGCAACTTATTGTTAGAAGCTTGTGGAAGGCTACCTAAGCTTTACCCAAGTTAAACAATTTAAAGGCAATGCCACCAAATACTAACAAATTATATGTAAACTTCTGACCAACTGGGAATGTGATGAAATAAATCAAAGCTGAAATAAATAATTCTCTCTACTATTATTCTGACATTTTACATTCTTAAAATAAAGTATTGATCCTAATTGACCTAAGACAGGGAAAGTTTTCTATGATTAAAAGTCAGGAATTGTGAGTTTAAATTGATTTGGCTAAGGTGTATGTAAAATTCAACTGTATACTAGAAAATGGTTAAATACTATGAATGGCTTTCTCTATCCAACCCCTCGCATTGGCTGGCCAGGACCGTCCCACTCGGCTACGCGATTCAATTCGCCAGTCTCCCGCCTCGTTTCAGCTGTATTCGCTCCACTTCGATGTGCGGCAAAAACACCAGCACCTTATGGGCAGAGATTAGAACTCTGCTACTCAAGGATGTGATAGAGCCCTCCAGCCGAGATGAAGAAGGGTTTCTACAGCCCTTACTTCATCGTACCCTAAAAAAGGCGGTGGGACTTGGACTTGCGATTTCTCGACCAGGATTTACACAAACTCCCGTTCAAAATGCTCAAGCAGAAACAAATTTTAACCTGCATTCGGCATCAGGATTGGTTCGCGGCTGTAGACCTGAATGTCTCCATTTTTCCTCGACACGACCCTTCCTACGGTTCCCGTTCGACGGCCAGGCGTATCAGTACAAGGTCCTCCCCTTCGGCCTGTCCCCTCACATCTTCACGAAGGACGCAGAGGCAGCCCTTGCCCGGCTATAGGAAGTGGGCATCCGCATACTCAACTACCTCGATGACTGGCACCTTAGCCGTCTAAGTCTTCAGGTCAACTGGGAAAAGAGTGTGCAATTTGTGCTCAGGTGCCTCGCTCTCTTCGAGCCCGGCACAGCAGTTCCTCTAAAACAGTTCCTGAGGCACCTGGGGCATATGGCATCCTCGGCCACGGTCGCGCCGCTCAGGTTGATGTATATGAGACCGCTTCAGTACTGGCTTCAGACTTGAGTCCAGAGATGGGCATGGTGCCACGGCACATACCATATGTTAATCACCCCTTCCTGCCATCAGACTTTCAACCCTTGGACCGAACTCTGTTTTCTGCGGACTGGAGCCCCCTACAGCAGGTGTCCAGACGTGTTGTGGTCACCACAGACGCATCTCAACGGGGTTGGGCCGCCATGTGCAACGGGCACGCAGCCGCTGGCTCCTGGATAGGGCCCCGTCTGCATTAGCACAACAACTGCCTAGAGTTGCTGGCTGTATTCCTTGCCCTGCGGAGGTTTCTCCCACTGATTCAGGGCAAGCACGTCTTGATCTGTTCAGACAGCACCGCAATGGCAGCGTACATAAATCGCCAAGGCGGCATGCACTCTCATTATAGGTCACAACTCACCCGCCATCCCCTCCTTTGGAGTCTCAGGTCCCAGAGTCAGGTTGCTGCATGCCACTCATATCCCGGGCAACCTCAACACGACAGCAGACAGGGCATGCTCAGCAGAGAGTGGAGTCTCCACCCCCAGGTGGTCCAGCTAATTTGGGGCCAGTTCGGCATGGCACAAGTAGATCTCTTTGTCTCCCTAGACAATTCCCACTGCCCGCTCTGGTACTCCCTAACAGAGGCCACTCTTGGGACAGACACGAAAATACAGAAGATCAGGCATTAACAGACGATAAAACTGTAATGTCTATAATGTCGATGAATCATCATTGTGTAATTAGATAAAATATGATTGTAATCGTGTTTAAAAATAAGTAATTCAATAATAATTGTATTAATAACCCCAGTGAGCAAGCTGAAGGCGACTGTGGCAAGGAACACAAAACTCCATAAGATGTTGATTAATGGAGAAAAATAACCTTGGGGGAAACCAGAATCACTGTGGGGGCCAGTTCCCCTCTGGCAAACATCATGTAAATATTACTTGTGTATAGTTAAAGTCATGGTTTAAAATTATTAAACCAAGTAAATGTTAAGGGTCAGTGTTTAAACATCGATTTTGTTTGAACTGTAAGATTAATGACCAATGTCTTTGAAGTCTATCCTGGATTAACTGCAGAAGTACACATAGATGCAATTCTCCTTGTTAATTGACTGATGAAGGCTTTTGTTGGCAATTTTTAGTCTATGCATTCCATTTCAAGATCGTAGTCCATCAATAGACCGAGGGGATGCAGGCAGAGATCAGTGATGTGAAGAGAAGAGAAATGCAGCTGCGATCAGATGATAAGAGCAAGTCATTTGTAACTCTGATAAGTGCAGTATCTGTACTGTGATTAGGCCTAAATCCTGACTGAAATTCTTCATATTTGGGAGGATACTATCTTTTCTTGTATTTTTGAACTAAACGAGAGATTTGAAATCGGTCTATAATTAGCCAGTTCTCCAGCATCATGTTGTGGCTTCTTAATAAGCGGTTTGATAACTGCCATTTAAAAATTTCTTGGGACATGTCCTAAGCAGAGCGAGGAGTTAATAATATTAAGAAGAGGTTCTGAAATTACTCTTTTAAGAGTTGCTATAGGATCTAACAAACATGTTGTGGCTTTTGATGTTTCAATACGTTTTGTTAGATCTTCGTGACCTATGACAGAGAAGGATTGAAGTTGCACGTGAGGAAAATTATTAAACAC
This sequence comes from Xyrauchen texanus, assembly GCF_025860055.1. Taxonomy (NCBI): domain Eukaryota; kingdom Metazoa; phylum Chordata; class Actinopteri; order Cypriniformes; family Catostomidae; genus Xyrauchen; species Xyrauchen texanus. Next base: position 33,979,875 of record NC_068315.1, read on the forward strand.
TGTTTTCTGAGGTGCTTTGACAGATGATTGCATAATTCCAATTTTATTTCTGATTATTTAAATTTTATCTGTAAAGAAATTCATGAAGTCATTACTCTTGTGCTGCGATGGAATATCTGGTTCTGTTGAGGCTTTATTCCTAACCAATTTAGCCACAGTACAATCTAGGATTGTTGTGGTTATTTTCTATGAGTTTACTAAAATATGCTGACCTGGCAGCTTTTAGTACTTGTATGTATCTACAGACACTATCCTGCCATGCACCACAAAATACTTCTAATTTTGTATTTTTCCACATGCGGTCCATTTTCCGAGCTGCTCTCTTAAGAGCATGAGTGTGATCATTGTACCATGGTGCAGGGCTTATTTCATTCATTTTCTTTAATCGAAGTGGGGCGACAATATCAAAAGTGCTAGAGAAGACTGCATTTATATTTTTTGTTATTTCATCAAGTTCTTCTGGGCTTTGGGGTTTTTTGAGTGTATGAGATAGATCTGGAAGATCTATTAGTGAAGCTATCTTTAGTGGTTGAAAGAATAGTTCTACCTGAATGATAGCATGGTGTAGATTGAGTAACATTAGCTGATTGCAGCATACAAGAGACGAGGTAATGATTCGAGATGTCATCGCTCTGTAGCAGAATTTCTATATTATCAACATCAACTCCATATGACAGAATTAAATCTAGCATATGATTATGGCGATGGGTTGGTCCTGTTACATTTTGTCTGACTCCAAGAGAGTTGAGGATATAGATAAATGCTAATCCCAATGTATCATTTTAATTATCTATGTGAATGTTGAAGTCACCAACAATTAAAGCTCTATCTACAGTAACTACAAGATCTGATTAAAAATGAGCAAATTCACCAAGGAAATCAGAATAAGGCCTGGGTGATCTATACATTGTAGCAAGGAAAAAAGAAGGCAGATATTTTTTTATTTATATCTGATGGTGTCACATTAAGCATTATTAGTTCAAAAGACTTACATTTAAATCCTGTCCTCTGAGTAACACCAAAAACTTCACTGTAAATTGTAGCAACCCTTCGACCCTTCAGACGAGGCTCATGTTTATAACAATAACCTGGGGGAGTAGATTCATTTAAACTAATATATTCATCCGGTTTAAGCCAGGTTTCATCAAACAGAGCGCATCCAATCTATGATCTGTAATAATTTCATTAACAATTAGTGCTTTGGCAGAAAGAGATCTAATGTTTAGTAGCCCTATTTTTATATGATGTGTATTTTTAATTTGTTTGTTTTGTTCAAGTTTGAGCTTAATCCAATTTTTTCTAAATGATTTAGTGAGGGTATTGTGTTTGGTAGTTTGGGGAACAGACACAGTCTCTATGAGATATCTAGGTGATACAGTCTCTATGTGTTGTAGTTTATGTGACCTGTGTGATGTCTCAAGGCAGCTAGCAGACGTTCGGATTAAGCAGTTTGTCTGCTTCCTGACCTGGGCCCCAGTTAGTCAAATAATATCATTATTAAGACTATGAGCCAAATTACTAGAGAGGATAGCGGCACCTTCCCTGGAGGGATGGAGTCCGTCTAAATTTCAGGTCAGGTCCACCCCAAAAACTCTTCCAATTGTCTATAAATCCTATTTTATTCTTCAGACACCACTCAGACATCCAGCCATTCAGTGACACTAATCTACTATAAACTTCGTCACCACGACGAGCAGGGAGGGGACCAGAGCATATTACAGTGTCTGACATCGTTTTTGCAAATTCGCACACCTCTTTAACATTATCTTTAGTGACCTCCGACTGGCAAAGCCGAACATCGTTAGTGGATAACAATTTTAGAAAATCTACGTTTAGCATTAGCCAGTACTTGTAAATTTGATTTGATGCCAGACGCTCTGGCCCCCGAAATGCAATTAACAATAGTGGCTGGAGTCTCTATTTCCACGTTCCTTACAATAGAATTGCCAATAACAAGGGCTCTTTCAACATGATTCTCAGTGGGTGTATCACTGAGTGAGGAGAATTGATTGGAAACCCTAACAGGAATGGGAGAGTGGTGTCTCTTTGCTGAGCGAGTATACCGCCGAGACTTCACCCAAATGCCTTGCTGCAGGGGCTCTACAGCCGGAACCAAAGTGTGTATGTTGCTCTCTGTACTACTCGCATCCTAAACAGTATCTACCGGCTTCTCTTTCTCACTGACCTCCACTAGCGTTCGGATGCGAGTCTCTAACTCATTAACCTTCTCCGTCAGCCTGACTAATTCCTTACATTTATCACATGTGAATCCCTCACTGCTGACGGAGGAGGCTATTGTGAACATGTGAACTGCTGCTCTGCAAATGTCTGTTAGAGAAGTGCCACTGGTCAAGGCCCAGGAGGCTGCCACACCCCTGGTAGAATGGGCTCATAGCCCTGCGGGGGGCGGCATGTGCTGGGCGTGGTATGCCATAGCTATGGTGTCAATGATTCAGTGGGCGATCCTCTGCTTCTAGACAGTGCTTCCTTTCTGCTGTACACCGAAGCAGACAGAAAGCTGCTCAGAGACACTAAAGCTGTGCGTGCGGTCCAAATAGATGCGTAAAGCATGCCCCAGACACAGCGACGTCAAGGCTGGGTCTGCCTCCTCCTGATCCCTGAATGGGGTTGTGGGAACCTTGGGCACATAGCCCGGTCGGGGTCTCAGGATCACGTGAAAGTAGCCCGGACTGAACTCCAGGCACGTTTTGCTAACAGAGAACACTTGCAGGTCACCTACCCTCTTGATGGAAGTGAGCACAGTCAGGAGGGCAGTCTTTAAAGATAGTGCCTTAAGCTCAGTTGACTCCAGGGGCTCAAAGGGGGCTCCCTGTAGATCCCGAAGGACTACAGAGATGTCCCATTAGGGAAAGAGGCGCGGTCTGCAGGAATTCATCCTCCTGGCTCCTCTCAGGAACCTGATGATCAGGTTGTGCTTCCCTAAGGATTTACGGTCCACTGTGTAATAGTGTGCTGCTATAGCTGCTACATACACCTTCAAGGTGGAGGAGGAAAGTCGTCCCTCCAACCTCTCCTGCAGGAAGAAAAGCACCAATCCGTCTGCACATGGTGCCTTGTAGATGGAGCCCTAGCCTGAGTGATCGTGTCTACCACAGCTGGTGGTAGACCACATAGGTCTTCCATGTCCCGTCCAAGGACCAGACATGGAGATTCCAGTGGTCTGGTTGCAGGTGCCAGATGTTGCCCTGTCCCTGAGAAAGAAGGCCCTTCCTCAGGGAAATTCGCCAGGGAGGGGCTGACGCAAGGAGCGTGAGGTCCGAGAACCAAGTTTTGGTGGGCAAGTAAGGTGCTAGACTCCACTGTCACTTGTGAATAACCTGCCGTGACAGCGCATCCACTGTAGTGTTGAGGTCGCCCAGGATGTGAGTGGCTTGCAGCGACATGAGGTGTGGCTGACTCGGAGGGTTCCACTCTAGCCCGAAGCTCGCGGCTGCCCGTGAAAGAACGTTTATCATTTGTGAGCTCATCGAGAGCTCACCTTCGCTGGCCTGGGAGAAGAGGTTGAACTAGCACTGAGACAAACCGTAGCACTCATCCGGAAGCCTGATCGTGGCAAAGGAGCGTGCTGGGGAATGGGAGGTCCTTGGAGATTTACCCGGCAGAGGTGGTCCCATTGAGGTCCCCAAATTGCCCCCAGTGCTAGCCGCGCTGGCCTCAAACCCATAGGGAGAAGGACCAAGATGGGGAGCCGCTGGGGTGGCTTGCTTTCTTACGAAGGCAAGCCCCGACAACAACGTTGCCATGGTCATGTTCTCGCAGTGAGAACATGACGCATGCACGAACAATAATAACAGCAGTGCCCAGGCACGAAAGACAGCTATCGTGGAAATCAGAAAGCAAGAAATAACAAGCACAACCAGGAATAAGAAACAAATGGAAAGGCATCTTTAAAAAGACGTGTCTTTAAAAAGAAGGTTCCGTGTGTGCCGCTCTTTTAGAATATACACTTTTAGGAATCAAAAAGCGCCCAGGGGCGATCTCTGCAGTGCACCAGTGCAGAGAGGGGGAGGAGCTGCTGTAATGCGCCATCAGAATCCAGCAGAGGTGAATGGAAGCCGTGGGAATTCAGCTCGCTTATTTCTCAATGGAATAGCGACCGCTCGGCTCCGAAAAGAAAATCTGAAAGAGCGGTTCACACACCAGCTCCTTTATACCCCTATATGCAGGTGGGATGCAAATACCACTCGCCAATTCCCATTGGCCTTTTATCATCAGAAGGTGTTTCGGGCTCCCTAGATTGACCCCTAATGTCATTTCATCGACACAACATCGAGTGAGTGACAGATAGGGAAATCAAATTTCTAATAATACCACTAAATATAAATCCAACTACAGAAATTAATTAGGCTACTAGCAAACGTTGGACATGCTTTTATTAGACCTTCCTATTTGTTTCTTTCTTTCTTTCTTTCTTTCTTTCTTTCTTTCTTTCTTTCTTTCTTCCTCACTCTCTCTTTCCAATGTCTTATGGTCAGTAAGTTTGTGAGTTTGTGCTGGTTTTGTTTGGTGGTTGTGAAATGTATTCAGGGCACAAACGCTCCAGTGATTCTCCAGCTGGGTGTAACCCTGAGATCAGGGTGATAGTGAGGGATGCCCATGGGTGGGGGTGTCTCTCGCTCTGAAGGTTTAAGAGAGCTTGCCACATACCACAGGACAGTCAAATATTTCACAACACTGGAAGACAGCACATCAGACTATAAGAAGGTGTGCCACATTTGGTGATAGATGAATAATTTGTTGAAAATTTTTGCTGAGACCATGTAAAATGGAAAACTAACATTTATATGGATAAAAATAAGGTAGGTTGGGCAGCTATTTTAAATGTAAATATGCGGCAAAAAATGTCCAGTTTGTACTTGAATGGGGTAAGACCAAAATCACCAACATAGTTGGGCAAGATTATCAAAGAACATAATTAAAATCAGCATTACAGGATTCGTTCACTAGAAAAAGAAAAAAAAAAGAAAATTATCTCATAATTCACTCACCCTCATGCCATCCCAGATAAATATGATTTTTTTTCTTCTTCAGAACACAAATTAAGATTTTTACAAAACATATCTCAGCTCTATATATCCATACAATGCAAGTGAATATGTTCCAAAATCTTGAAGCTCCAAAAAGCACATATTGCCATCATAAATGAAATACATACTCAGTGGATTAAATAAGGTCTTCTGAATAAAACGTTAGGTGTGTGTAAAAAAAGATAAATATTTAAAACTTTTTTAACTATAAAATGTAGCTTCCGCCCAGCTTGGTCATGAGGGTCAAATACATGCTGCATCTCATTTTGGAAAGCGGCGAGAACTGACGTGTGAATTATGTAAAATTCGGAAGTGCAGCAAAGGAGGAATGTTATACAGAAGCTGAATTGGTTATGCAATAGATTTGTATTTGTATCTGTTTCTTTTTCAAGAAGGTGCTAGCGTGTACTTATGCTAGATTTCTCACCTTACTGAAAAACTTTAGATTATATCTGTGGGCATCATCGCAAGAGAAAAGACTAACTTTTCACAGATTCCCTATCAATGATCCTGAACGACTGAAGCTATGGCTGCTCGTTGTTCACTGAGATATCAAAACAATCATCGAGTCACTCAAAATAGTAAAGTTGTGCAGTGCACATTTTTCCCCTGCCAATTTCAGATCAGCCAAGGGATTCGATGATATGCCAACGCATTTACATCACGAGAGGCAGTTTGAACTTTCTTTGTTCCCTCAGATCACACTAAAAAAATGCTATTTTTCAGGCTGGTTCAGCTAATGCATGCGCATGCGTGTCTCGAGTTGACTGACATACAACTGCATCTAAAAATCCCATCACTAGCAACTACTTGTGACTTTAAAGGCAGCAGACAGGGAAAAAAAAGATAGATTTACACCTTTAAGACTGGAACATACTTACCTGCCAAATCTTGACCCTTAAGGAAAACTCACTCTTTACTGTTGCTATTCTTACAGATAGATTCTGATGATGTCATAACCAGAGATGAGCAGATCTTTCTTCTGATTGGTGCACGGGCAAGATGTGAGAGAAGCATTGGAGCTCAGCTGGATGTGGTCAAAGGTAATGTAGTGCAAGTGCACCCTACATGTTGTGTGCATTATCGTTATTTCTTTGGTAAAAAAAAGTGATTTTTTTTTTTCCCCTGTGTATTTTAAACCTATACTTGAGAGCATGAGACATTAAGGACCGTGGAACACTAATGTTCCCTTTGTTAAGGGTTAATAAAGGAGTTCATTAATGACTAATAATGAATTTACAAATGCAGTGTAATTTATTGATATGTGATTATAACGATGCAATATGTTACGATTCACTGTTGTCTGCCCTGTGTTTGGCCTCTGTCATCTGTTCCCCCCAGACTACACTTCCCATAATCCCCTGCTCTGTTCACTTCCAGCAATTCCCTATTGTTTTTCATTTACCCATTGTGCATTTAATGCCCTGTAGTTAGCTTTGTCCTTGTCAGTTGTTATGTGTTTTGACCTCCTGTTCTTGACCCGTTCCCATTGTTCAGGTTTTCTCTGTTCCTGTTTTTTTCCCATTGTGGATGTTTCTTTTGTTCCCGTGTTTACCCCGTTAATCTGTACTTTGTTTATTTTATTAAATACTTTTAAATTGCGTTTAGATCCTGCTCCTGTGACGCCCCCTCCTAGTAACAGAACAACTGACCAGCTGAAATTGATCTAGCAGAGCCCTTCATTCGGTTGACCCGAGCAAATTTACCCGTCCCGGAATATTCCTGTCAATTTTGTGTCTTTGCCAAGTGCACAGATTTTTCTGACTCAACCCTGAAGTCTATGTACTCTTATCAGTCTCATCACACACCAGTGGAGGGAGTTTACGCGTGGGAAGAATATGTTGAGTTAATATTAGAGACATTCACTATGGAATGATTTTCCGGACATTATTCAAAAGGAATTGCAAATTGTATTTGCAATTGCGTTTTCAATTTGTGAATGCATAAAATGTGACATAATCCAAACGCAATTGCAAATCGCGCATTACCGTTTGCATTTTCGTTTAAGCGAACGCACAGTGACTGCCAGATTTCAAATGGAAAAGCAAAGTCCGTTTGCAACTGTGTTTCCCATATCTTACGAGTTTTGGCCCTGTCATATTTAAATAGCAATTTCAATTACCATGTCTGCTTTTTCACTTTCTCAGCGTCGCGTATGTAGCCAGCCAAAACTCAAATGGAATACTAATTCCCTTAGTATTTCCATTGACGCCTTACACGGAAACCTGTCAATCAGGGTCAAGGGTGGGATTATGGTATGGGTGTGTTTGTCTTGGGAAGAGACGTCACTCACAGTCGACGGTCAAGATCAAATAAACCGGCGTCTGTTCAGGGCATCACCTCTTTATTTATTTTGTATTTATTTTAATGTTTATTTGACAGGGACAAATGCATAGAACATTGCTTTATAAAGAATAGGCCTACAAAGTAGATGCCACGCATACATGTTTCTAGCCATGACTAATTTGCAACCCCTGTCCCTGGTTAGGCTTATAAATGTAAAACAAAAATTACAGAGTATTGAGTTTAAGATTTATAATTAATAAAATACATACAACAAATACGTCCCATATATGAAATAAGATATGGGCTTAAGTAGATGTGGAAGTCACTATAAATCAAAGTCTAGACACATTTAACAATACAAGAACACAAAAGGGTGCATATGTCTGTGCGTGCTCACATATGCAACATTATGTTTGTATGCATTGTGTTATGTCCTACGGAAGCGTATTGCATTCACTTGAGAAAAAATAATCAACTCTGTTTTTCTGAATTAACGACTTAATTATCTCAGAATTACGAGATAATTTTTCATGAAAAAAGTTTTTGCTCTGTTTTTCTGAATTAACGACTTAATTATCTCAGAATTATGACATAATTTTTCATGGAAAAAAAAGTTTTTGCTCTGTTTTTCTGAATTAACGACTTAATTATCTCAGAATTACGAGATCATTTTTCATTAAAAAAAATATTGAGCTCCCTCAAAATCCTGCCAGGAGCTCTATTTTAGCTGGATTGCATGGAAGTAAACATGTCCCGCCTTTCAAGTTTAATCCGGTTTTATTTTACTTTGGGTCTGAGACAATATATAGAGATATATTTTAAACTTGGCCTTCAATACAAAGACATTACTGTCTATGACATTTGTAATACTGTCATGGCTGAGACACGCTTTGACTGATGGCAATCCATTCTTGCCTTATTAGTGCTCAGAGTTGATCACAATTTGTGGGCTTCTGCTTGTCCACTCACCTTTTGAGGACTGACCACAGGTTCTCTATGGGATTAAGATCAGGGGAGTAGCCTGGCCACAGATCCAAAATTTCAATGTAATGATCTCCGAGCCACTTCATTATCACTCTTGCCTTATGACATGGTGCTCCATCATGCTGAAAAATGCATGGATCATCACCAAATTGCTCCTGGATCGTTAGGAGAAGTTGCTCTTGCAGGACGTTTTGATACCATTCTTTATTCATGGCAGTGATTTTGAGCAGATTTGTGAGGCGGCCCACCCCCTTAGATGAATAGAAACCCCATACGTGGATGGTCTCAGGATGCTTCACTGTTGGCATGACACAGGAGCGTTCACCTTTTTTTCTCCGGACTGGCAATTTTCCAGATGTCCCAAACAGTCGGAATGGGGCTTCATCAGAGAAAATAACTTTGCACCAGTCTTCTGCTGTCCAATCCTTGTACTTCCTTATGAAATTCATTCTGTCCTTGATGTTTTTCTTTGAGAGAAGTGGCTTCTTTGCTGCCATTCTTGACACAAGGCCATTGTCCAAATGTCTTCGCCTCACTGTGCATGCAGATGCACTCACACCAACCTGCTGCCAATATTGAGCAAGCTCTGCACTGGTAGTGACACAATTCGGTAGCTGACTCCTCAGGATGAGATGGTCCTTGCGCTTGCTTGACACTCTGGGATGTCCTGAAGCCTTCTTCACTGCAGTTGAACCTCTCTCCTTGAAGTTCTTGATGATCCAGTAAATGGTTCTTTCAGGTGCAATATTCTTTGCAGCAATTTCCTTGCATGTGAGGCAATTTTGATGCAAAGTGATGATGGCTACATGTCTTTTTTAGAGGTAACCATTGCTAACCACAACACAATGATTGGAAACACTTCTTTCCTCTTTTTATAGCAATCAGTCTGCTCTTATAATCCAATCAGAATGATAGAGTGATTTCACCTGACAAGTACTCGTTCACACTTTCCCAGGTGCTACTGATATGATTAGTGAAATGATGTTATCTGGTCATTTTGTGCCAGGGCCAAAAAACTGTGAAATTAGTTTTTTTGTGATAAATAAAACATTTTTGGCGAATTAAACTTTTTCAATTAAGCAATTATTTAAATCTGATCACTCTGCACAATAATCTAAAAACAATGTGAATCTAAACCACAACAATTGAAGCAGAAACCTTTGCAAAACACTACATTTATGTCACTGCCGATACTTTTGACCACTGCTGTAGATGAATTAGGAGTAGTAAGCAATTGAAAATAAATAGGCAAAAAGTTCGATGAGAATGAAAGGATGAAAAAAAACATTTTTTATTAGGCATGTTATGCCAGCGAAGAAGGCTTTGCTGGCCCTGAGAACTCAGCACTGCCTATTAGTCATTAATGAATCCTTTATAAACCCTTAACAAAGGAAACATTAATAAAAAGTTTTACCAGGACTATTTATAACATGTTGCTTCTCTAAAAACTCTGTGAATATGAAATGTCAATCTAGTTAGTGATGACTGCTAACCCTCTGTATTAAACGTTGCATAAATTGCCCTGCCTGTCCGACTTGTGAAGGAGAGGTGTGCTATTACTTTTCTGATTGCAACTGGACTTACGATTTTCGCCTCTCAGATGAAAAAAAAGAAAGAAAAAAATAAATTAATGAAGTTCTGCTTAAACACCTACTGAGGTGATTAAAGACTAGCATCTTCCTACATCTGAAGATCCAGTTTCCTGAACACAGTAGCATCCATGGTTATTGCAAATTAGACCTTGGGTCCTTTTATTTCATGATTTTTGGTTAAGGAATGCCATTTTATTCTTTGTGATGAGTCATTGTATATCATGATGCACAATTGCGAAGAACTGACACTTACTGTTTGAAAAAATATCTATCCACAGCTGCTGAAATTATCATTCAGTATTCTTGGCTTGAATCTTGGTCTGAACCTTTTGTTGGAAAATACCTTTGAATATCTTATGCATTTTAAGTTGATATTTGAAATTATATTTCAATGTAATGTTATGCACATTTTATCGTAATGATTAGTTTAGTTAGTTTACTATAGATCAGTGGATCCCCTTCTGTCACTCACTCGATGTTGTGTCAATGTAGTGACACTAGGGGTCGCTTTTGAGAGCCCCGAACACCTCCCATTCCTTTAGAAAACGACAATGAGAAAGACGCGCCTTTATAAAGATGCTTTTCCTTCTTTGTGTGATTCCTGGATGCGGTCAATATCTCCCCGATTCCAACGGCCACGGGCGCTGCCTCATGTGTCTGGGCAGCGATCACACTGAGGCAGCGTTTGTGGATGGTTCATGTTCTCATTGCGATTTGACCATGACAACATTGCAGTCGTGGCTTTCCTTCTTCAAATGGGGGAAAGTCACTCCAGCTTCCCCCTGTGCTGCGCCTTCTCCCCAGGGGTATGAGGCCGGCCGGGCTCCGGCGATTTGGAGAGTTCAATGGGCTCGGTTTTACTGGGTAATTCCCCACGGACCTCCCATTCCCCAGCATGCTTGTTTGCCCCCGTCCGGTTCCGAAATGAGACCAACCCTCCTCACGGCCAGCTTGACGTCTCTTTGGGGGCCCGGGCGCTGGATGAGTCTTCGATTGCTGCATCGGAGAGTGCACTGTCACCCTGTGTGCAGAGATCACGACCCTTATTCACAAGGGCGTGATAGAGCCTGTCCCTCCAGCCGAGATGCGGAAAGGGTTCTACAGTCCTTACTTCATCGTGCCAAAGAAAGGCGATGGGTTGCGGCCAATCTTGGACCTGTGAGTTCTGAACCGGGCCTTACACAGACTCCCGTTCAAGATGTTGATGCAGAAACACATTTTGTGTCCAGCATCAAGAGTGGTTTGCGGCGGTAGACCTGAAGGATGCGTACTTTCACGTCTCGGTTCTACCTCGACACAGACCCTTCCTACGGTTTGCTTTTGATGGCCAGGCATATCAGTGCAAGGTCCTCCCCTTCAGCCTGTCCCTGTCCCCTCATGTCTTCCTCAAGCCACGCAATGCAGTGTCCTCTTCAGATCCTGATTGGCCCGCTCTCTCTGCCCGTTTGTCTGGGGATGGAACCCAGACGACAAGCTTACCGTTGCCCCCAGCTGTTGACAGAATTCCGTCCAAAACCTTGACACAAATTTGGGCCCCCTGCCAGAGACCATATCCGTTGGGAGGCCCTGAATGCTGAAAACATGATCTACGGCAATATCCGCTGTCTCGAAAGAAATGAGCTGCCTTTGAGAACCGGTTCACCACAGTCAAGAAGACTGTATTGGATGGAGGTAACCCGGTAACAAAGTCTATGTCAATATAAGACCAGGGTCTCAAAGGGACTAACAGTGGCTGAAGAAGCCCCACTGGTGTGCAACTGGAAGTCTTGTTGCTAGCGCAAACTGGACAGCTAGAAACAAACTGCCTTACATCCCGCACCAACAATGGCCACCAGAACCGATGCTTACTCAATCCTTGGGTACGAGTCGCTCCTGGGTGACAGGCCACATCGTAGGAATGACCCCACTGTAGGATGTGAGTTCAGACTGACTTAGGAACGAATAACAGATTCTCTGGGCACTGGTGACACTGGTGACATTGTGCAAAGTCGAGCAAACTCTGGACTTGATATCCCATGACATCCCTGCTACCAATATGTCGGGAGGAAAAATGGAATCTAGAGATTCTGAGGCACTCTCGGTTTAAAAAGAGTGAGATAACGCATTGGTTTTGATGTTCTTAAACCTAGGATGATATGAGATGTAAAGTCAAATCTACCAAAAAAAAATGCCCAGCAAGCCTGTCTGGAATTTAGGCATTTAGCGGCATGGATGTATTCAAGGTTCTTATGGTCAGTCTGAATGATGAAAGGAACCCCCGAGCCCTCCAACCAATGACACCACTCCCCCAACATCAACCTGACATCCAGTAATTCCTTGTTCCTGATGTTGTAGTTCCATTCTATTGGGGTAAAATGGTGGGAAAAGTAGGCACAGGGTTGCACCTTTTCATCTGAAGGAGCCCTTTGGGACAAAACTGCCCCAACTCATACTGTACCTCTCACGCATCATCCTCCACCACAAACTGGCGAGACAGGTCGGGATTATCAAGAATGTGTGTTGAGAACAAACAGCTCTTTAACTTTTTGAATGCAGGTTGGGCCTGTAAAGACCAATAGAAATTAGTTTAATGGTGGTTAGACTTTTAAGAGGAACAGCCACGGGGCTAAAGTTACGGATGAATCACCAGTAAAAATTGCCATACCCGAGAACCACTTTGCAAGAATCTGGGGTTGGCCAATCGGCAACCACCTTTACCTTGGCAGGATCCATCCGGATACCATCTTGAAAGGATGAACCCCAGGAACAGAACCTACCTTGCATGAAAAGCACAATTCTCTGCTTTGACCAACAGGCGATTCTCCAACAGCTGCTGAAGCACTCTCCTGACATGCTGGACATGGTCAGTGATATTCTGGGAGAAGATCAGAATATCATCAAAATAAGCAAATACAAACTGATTGACCATGTCATTAATGAGTGCCTGGAAGACGGCCAGTGAGATGGAAAGGGCCAAAGGGCATGACCAAATCTTAAAAATACCCTGTCAACATGTTAAAGGCCATCTTTCCTTCAAACCCCTCCCTGATCCGAACAAGGTGATAAGCATTGCGGAGATACAACTTTGTAAAATGTTCGAGGCCAATTTGGTTGCTTAGGAGACCTGGCTGGAGTCACTCAACACACCCTGGATTTGAACTCATGACTCCAGGGGTGGTAGTCGGACCCCGATAATCTATGCAGGGGTGCAACAGACCATCTTTCTTCAACATGAAGAAGAATCCCACTCCTGCAGGAGAGGGTGAGGGATGAATAACAGCCACCAGAGAATCATCAATGCATTTCTCCATGGGTTCCCTCTTGGGAGCCGACCTTAAGGCAGAGAAGTGTTTGGGAGCAAATCAATGGCACAATCATACTGCGGAGGCAGAAAAGAAGCTCAGTACTTGCTGAACACTGCCCTCAAACCATGGTACACCTCAGGCACACCTGTAAGGTCCATCGATTCCTTCTTCAACACAGAACCAGAAGAGACTGGGGAGAGCAGAACCAAAACATTGTGACAGACAAAAAGGACTCACCTGTAACCCCTATTCTGTTGGTGAGCTTGAAGGGTGAAGATATCTGGCAGTGACGGCAATGAACAGAGAGTCAATTATCCACCCTTATGGATAAATTTATCAAGTCATCCAAGAAGCAGAAAGGTTGATTGTGTAAATGTCATCCTTAACATGTTTGGAGAGCCCATGCAAAAACCAGTCCCACATATCCTGCTCGTTCCATCCCCAGGAAGCAGCTCAATTAAATAGTCCAACAAAGATCTGTCACTCTGACGGCAGCTGCATGATCGAACACCTTGCACATTTCAGCGCAGAAGCTCCGGAAGGATGAACGACACTGGTGATTTAATCATTCACAAGTTCATCGGTGAGGAGAATAAAGACATAGTCCACCTTTGCCTCCTCTGAGGGAAATGACGAAGGCTGAAGAGTGAATATAAGAGAACATTGTGACAAGAATGATCAACAAGAATTTGGCTCACCACAATAGGCAGTAGGTGGATTCAACCGGGGCACGGAATGTCTGGGTAGCGTGCATTCTGCAGGTGGAGGAGCAGTGGCTTCGGCGTTGGTGGAACTGGTCTTGGGAGAGAGCTGAAGTTGTTGAACCATTGATGTGAGTACGACTATCTGTCAGGCCATGGTCTTGATTGCTTGACTGGAAGCGGAGAGTTGTTCCTGCTGATGACCAAAGAGTGCACCCTGCTGAGTGACAGCAGTGTGAAGTGTGGGGTCCTCTGCTGAGTCCATTGTTGACCAGGTTGTTCTGCCAGTTTGTTGAAGGAAGGAGTCAAAACACAGAGGAATAAATCAGAAACAGTATTTATTGAAATTAAGTCAACAGGGTGGCAATGATGTGAGTAAGGGCCTCAGGCTGCATCGGGGAATCGACAAACTGGCTGATGGCGAGGAGATGATGGCTATGTGGGACACCCTGGCAAGATGAGGGTGTCATGATGGACATGATGCAGACATGATGGATGTCAGGTGAGTATAATCCACAGGGAATTCAGGAAACAGTCCAGCAAAGTGTATAATCCAAACAGGAGAGAATCCACAGCAGATACACAGGGTGAGAAACAAAACAAACAGAATAGACAGGAAGGTGAGATACTACATGGAGCAAACACACAAAACAATATGGCGATGGACAACACCCATGAGGGAGAATATATAGGGAGAGGTAACAAGGAAAAGGTGAGGGCAATCAGGTTGTGTGCTGCACGAATTAACGTTCCCATGTAAATGCCAGACATGCCGCTCATGTGGCCAGGGTAAACACAAGAGTGGAATTGAAACACACAGACACATAGGAAACAACAGGTAGACCCACCAGAACCATGATATTTAGGGTTTTCAGTGTAAAAATAATAAGAAAGTCTAAAGCACTTCTAGTACAAAGGTTAAAAAGCCTTTATCTTTGTTTGGTAAATGTTTTTTTTTCTAGTTTTCATGAATTCAAGATCATCAACCTTAACAGACCTTTTTGGGTCTGGAGTCACAACCTATCAGTTGAGATCCACTGCGTTAGATATACACTGTGGTATTATTATTATGGTAAACCATATGAATATGATTCTTTGTGTATTGTTAGAGAATTACTGTGTTCCTGAGTGGGATGGGATCATCTGCTGGCCCACAGGAAAACCCAGTCAACTGGTTGCAGTTTTGTGTCCTGAATACATCTACGACTTCAACCACAGAGGTCTGTACAACCTCCCTGAACAAAACCAAATGAAACACCCCACACAAAAAAGCAAGATTCAGGAAGAGGCTTATACCTTGTGGTCCAGCTCCCTATATATTACTTAATTTAATGTTTTTGTTTTACATACATTATAGGACATGCGTATCGGCACTGTGATGCATCTGGTAACTGGGAGCAAGTGTCCACTATTAACCGGACGTGGGCCAACTACACAGCATGCACAACTTACCTACATACTAACCATAGTGATCAAGAGGTGTGTGTATATTAAAGAACCTAAAATCTGATTAGTGGTGTTTACTAAGTCATTACTGTACTCATTTTTGGGAAAGTGATTTTAACAAACCCCTAACTTCCTTAGTTTTTAAGGAATTTCTTCACATTTTCTCATCACTGCTTTAGATATACACTGGATTGTTGGATTGTCATAATTGATCACCCTCATGTTGTTTCAAACCCATATGACTTTCTTTTCCTTAACACATATCCTTTTGTGTTTCATGGAAGAAAGTCATAGGGGTTGGAACAACATAAGGGGGATTCAATTATGACAACATTGTTATTTTTGTGTGAACTGTTTCTTGAAACTTCAGCTCAAAACTTGTGCTGTCCTGCAACATTTTTGTACTTTTGTGGGCTCTTTTGTCTTGGACCAGAAATCAAACACCTAGCAAAGCCCTAGCAACCATACAAAACACCATAGTAACCACATAATAATGCCTTGGGAACAATTTACAACACCCTAGCATTGTGGCAGAGTTTTGCATGTGTATGCTACAAGCACAAAAATCTATTTTGAACCACAAATCTAGTTCAAATAGAATACATTTTAAAGATATTCAGTAATTTCTTACCCACTATTCTGAATTTGTTTGGAGGAATAATTTCTGTGTCATTAAGGTCCAAAACAAAAGCATGGATACAGTTTGAAATGTTGCTGACATGATGCAATTGTGTTCCTTTTCTATGTTTAACAAGGAGGTCTTTGAGCGTCTTTACTTGATGTACACTATTGGATACTCCATATCACTGGCAGCGTTACTTGTGGCTGTCTTTATACTCTGCTATTTCAAGTAAGTTCAAAATTAAAGGGATAGTCCTTTGCCATAATTAAGCACTTTAAGGCGCCAATATATTTTGATCAGGTGCGATGTCATTTAATCACTAAATCTGGCCAAGAAGATGTTTTTTAGTTTGTTGCGGTGGTCTGAAACAGCTTGTCAATGCAAACTTTCAGGAAAAGTACAGGCTGTTTAATACCTTCTAACTTCCATTGGTCCACATCATTAGGTTGTGTGACCTGCTGCTCCACCTACATTGAAGGCAAAATTTGTTGTGGTTGGTTTCTTCAATCAGTCAAGATCAGTAAACATGAACACACTTGTTATGAGGAGGAGCTGTAGTTTGTGTTGTAAAGAAAAAAGTAATGCTTTTGCTTTGACGAGTATGTAAGAAGTCGAGATGCTTGTTCTTTTTCACTAGACGTCTTCATTGCACCCGTAACTATATCCACATCCACCTGTTCACCTCATTCATATGCCGAGCCATCAGCATATTTGTGAAAGATGCTGTACTGTACACTGTCACAGATGGTGGCAAACTAGAAGATGGAGCAATTGAACACAGACCTTACATGGTACTCAAACTCACACATATGTGAATAAATGTGATGAAATGAAATAATGTCTTCAGTGCTCAGCATCTCATTAAATTTTTATTGGTTTTATTGGTCAGGTGGGCTGCAAGGTCGCTGTGACTCTCTTCCTGTATCTCTTGGCAACCAATCATTATTGGATCCTGGTGGAGGGCCTGTACTTGCACAGTCTCATCTTCATGGCCTTCCTGTCTGATAAGAACTGTCTGTGGGCTTTAACAATCATTGGCTGGGGTGAGTTTCCACTTTTCTTTGACCCTCCCTTGTTATAATTAGAAGATAGTAATATTAGAGGGGTCGGATCAGGAGAATTACAATTTTCATTTATATTTTAAAAATACAGTGCTGTGAAAAAGTATTTCCTGATTTCTTCTATTTTTGTGTATTTCTAAACTAAATTGTTTTAGATCTTCAAACGAGATATATTTTCAAATATATATGTTTTTATTGAACCAAAAAATAATCCAAACTAACTGCCCCCTTAAATTAATAGCTGATTGTGCCACCTTTAGCAGCAACAACTGCAAGCAAATGCTTCCGATAACTGTAGATCAGTCTTTCACAATGCTGTGGTGGAATTTTGGTCCATCTTCTTTGCAGAACTGCTTAAGTTCATCCACATTGGAGGGTTTTCGAGCATGAACTGACCATTTCATATCCTGCCATGGCATCTCAGTTGGGTTCAAGTCAGAACCTTGACTAGGCCATTACAACATTTTTATTTGGCTTCTTTTGAGCCATTCAGAGGTGGACTTAAGCTGCGTACACACTGCCAGCAACTTTGTAGCTGCAGGTCGCCAGTGGCTGGCGGTTAGGTCGCTAGTGGGCATTCCCACTACTGGTTGCCTAGTAACGTTTATAAATTACATTCACGGATGCCATTCCATTGCTGTTGATAGCTTGCTGCTAAAAACAAACATTTTGGAGGGAAAACACTAAATATAAATGGAATCAGTACATAAAATTATTTATATCAAAGATGAACGAGAAACAAGGCGTGCTCTTTGCCATAGTGGCTGTTTATCTGCGGTGAAAACGCAAACGCCGGTCTGTCTGGGTCCACAAAAGCATTCAATCTCAGAGCCAGCACGGTGAGTACCACCGGCTGGTGCAAGAGCTCTGGCTGGATGAAGTCCAGCAGTACTTCAGGCTTGAAAGGACACAGTTTGATGAGCTGCTGCAGAGGGTGGGTCAACTGATCTTTCCATTACTGCAGGAGCTGAGAGAGAGAAGGATTAAGTGAGCTCTAGCGTCTTCTCTCGTATTGGCTGTGACTTACGGGAGCGTAAGTCACTCTTCATTTGAATAAAGTTAAACTTGTCTCAACTTTGTCACGTCGTTGGAAACGCCCACATCTGGTCGCCAATTGTCGCGACAGCTTGTGTTGCCGGAAGTCGCCGTGCTCTCATTGAAAATGAATGGGATGGTGTCGCTGTCTCGCGCGATGTCGCTGGCAGTGTGTTCATAGCTTTACTCCTACTGTATGCTTTGAATCATTGTCTTGCTGAATAATCCAGTTGCGCTTGGGCTTCAACTCACAGACTGATTATCAGAAGTTCCCTTTACAAAAAGCTTCACTAGGATGTTGCGCTGAGAAAAGCACTTTGGGAACAATCCTACATATTTGTGACCAGCTGAAATATGTAACACGTCAATGAACATTGACCGGAATTTATAGCCTCGGTTGGTGTAATCATTGGATGCACCTGTGACCGGGCTATAAATGGACGCGCCACCAGCGTGTCGTCAGATCCTTTTCTTCAGAGCATTCTCTGTGTGTGTGTGTGTGTGTGTGTGTGTGTGTGTGTGTGTGTGTGTGTGTGTGTGTGTGTGTGTGTGTGTGTCTCACAAGCCTGTCAGAAACTAACTTTCCTCTGCTAGGATTTAGAATTTGTTAGGCAGTGCGCAGTGACCCTTTTCTCCTTTCCCTCTTTCTATATATATATATATATATATATAAAGAAAAGAAAAAGGTGTAAAAATGTCGGAGAAGCAAAACAAATGATGCGTGTTTCCCTGTCAACGTTCTATGACTGTCAGGGACACGCATCAGTTTTGTTTTGTTTGTTTGGGGGAAGAGCATGCTGCTCTCGCGTTGGGGCAGGGCGGGTGCGCGCATTGCGACCTACTTTCGGTCAAAATGCTTCGCGCTCGCCTTGCTTACTTCTAACCCTACAGTTAGAATGGCCGTGCGATCAAGAGACCCCCAAATACTCCAAATTAGAGGACAGATTTCTGTCTGGTGGCCAGGGGAAGGGAAAGCCTCATCAGTCCCTTCCTTTCTTTGATGACCTCCACGACGACCTTTTCGTTCGCGGAGGACGCCTTATAACTCTCACGTTTACGTGCCCTCGACGTCGTTATATTCGACTATCGTGGGTGCTGAGGCGCGAGGGTATTCAATGATGCCGCCGGTCGAAGAGACACTTGCGGGTAATCTCTCACCAGGTTCGGCATCATCACTCAAGAAACCCGCTCTCCCCACTAAGCCATGCAGGACTACCTCCATGCTAGTGGGGAGGGCTTATCAAGCGGCAGGTCAGGCTGGTGCTGCGCTGCACATCATGTCCGTGTTACAGGCATACCAGGCTGACCTACTGAAAGACCTGAGTGCTGGTGCAACGCTCGACAAAGAAGCCTTTTCTGAACTTCATCGGGCCACAGATTTATCTCTCCGTGTGACCAAGCAGATAGCCCGTGCTATTGGTCAGTCTATGTCTGCTTTAGTCAGCATGGAGAGGCATTTATGGCTTAACCTTTCGGGCATCAAGGATAAGGACAGAGTTTTCCTACTCGATGCCCCGGTATCGCCTTCTGGTCTCTTCGGAGAAATGCCACGAGGAAGCCTTTGGGCAGTTTTTTCCTTGCCGCACTCAGGGGCGGGGCTGTCGGCCACCCAGTCGGAAACACGTCTTTAAAAAGACACATCCTGAAAAGGGCGTTCAACGGCAGCTGTGTATTTGCTCTTTTAGAGAAAATAAATCTTTTAACTGTGCTGTCGAAGCACCCAGGGGCAAACTGCACTGCCATGCAGAGAAGGAGAAAGCCACTGAAGTGCACCGTAGATCCAACAGCAGGCATTTACATTTTCATTTATGCTTTTGGCAGACGCTTTTATCCAAAGCGACTTACAGTGCACTTATTACAGGGACAATCCCCCCGGAGCAATCTGGAGTTAAGTGCCTTGCTCAAGTGCCCAACAGTGGCATCTTGGTGGTGCTGGGGCTTGAACCCCCGACCTTCTGGTCAGTAACCCTGAGCCTCAACCACTGAGCCACCACTGCCACAGCAGGCAGCGTCAGAGGAACAGGAACGGTGTGTAACTCGCAGCTGACTGCATACATGACCATCGGCTCCGAAGAAAATTTCTGAATGAACTCGACGTATTTGCCCGCCTTTATGCCCGTATGTCCGGGGGCAGGGTATGCAAATACTGTCTGCCTAATTCCCATTGGCCTTTTTTCATAGATCAGAGGCATATTCGGCGCTCAAGAGAGACCCCTTGTGTCGCTTCTTCGACACAATGTCGAGAGAGTGACAGATGGGGAATTAAATTGAAAATACAACCCCAACATCTTATCACTCATTGGAAAAATTTACATTCTGAAAACACTGCTTACATTTTCATGTGTTGCACGAAGACATGGATTGGCTTCTTTCAGCTCGTTGTTGAAAACGCATTATTATTTGGCCATTTATAACTTGCGTTGACTGATAGGACGACAAAGAGTGTGAGCGCAAAGCGCACGATGTCATTGCCATGGTAGCCATATACATATCAGCTGATTTGCTGAAGACTAGAATTAAAGTATCATCAAATCAACGTACGACACAGCGAAATTGCTTCTTCTCTCTGCAAACGCTACCAGAGACAACAGCTAGAAGGAAATGAGGAGATTTAATTTAAGAAGAAATAAATCAGTGAGCCTACCTGCTGAAATTGGAACATAATTGCGTTTTTTAAGATAATTGTCAGGACACCGGGATGCACCCCAGATAGCAAACTGACATAGAATGAAAGTACAATCAATGTCTCTCACAGTATCGAAACAACATTGATTCCACATCTTTTTCTCATCGCAGTCACGTTGAATCTACGTTGTTTACGCCATTGAAATGAACATAAAATGTATCGTCCTGGTTACTTCCGTAACCTCCGTTCCCTGATGGAGGGAACGAGACGTTGTGTCGATGAATTAACACTAGGGGTCACTCTTGGGAGCCCGAGAACCTCTGATCTTTGATAAAAGGCCAATGGGAATTGGCTAGTGGACGCAAGGAGCGTGAGTTCTGAGAACCAAGTCTAGGTGGGCCAGTGGGGTGCTACTAGGATGACCTGCTCCTCGTTCTCCCTTGTACAGGGTCTGTGCAATTAGGCTCACTGGGGGAAACGCATATTTGCATAGTCCAGGGGGCCAGCTGTGTGCCAGCGCATCTATTCCGAGGGGTGCCAAAAAGCAGGCAATGGGAGGATTCTGGGGAAGCGAACAGGTCTACCTGTGACTACTCGAATCGACTCCAAATCAGCTGGACCACCTGAGGTTGTAGTCTCCACTCTCCCTTGCGGGTAACCTGTTGTGACAGTGTTCATGACTTGAGGTGCTGCTGACTCCAGAGGAGGAGACGACAGGCGAGTTGTGACATACAACGGGAGCGTAAAACGTCTTGATGGATGATATATGCCAGCGTTGCCTTGTTATCTTTCCAAACCAAAACGTGCTTTCCCTGGATCAACAGCCGGAACCTCCGCAGGGTGAGCAGTATTGCCAACAACTTGAGGCAGTTGATGTGCCAACGTAGCCGCGGGCCCGTCTAGGAGCCGGCGGCTGTGTGCCTGTTGCATACAGCACCCCAGCCCGTTTTGGAGTCCTCCTTCATAACCACGACGTGCCTGGAGACCTAATCTAGGGGAACACCTGCGCGTTGAATGTGAGGTCGGTCCAAGGGCTGAAGAGGCAGCGACAGACTGGCGTGATGGCCACGCGATGTGTCCCGCGGCACCATGAAGAGGTGTGGCACTCGAGTCTGGGGTCAGTGCTGAAACGGTCTCATATGCATCAACCCAAGTGGTGGGATCACCAATGAGGACCTCATATGCCCCAGGAGCCTCTGAGAAAACTGCTCTTTTGTTGAATTTTTGGGTACCGCAGCTACATGAGCGTGTGGCAAAATTAAATGAAATGGATTTTAGCTCAGCATTTAATACTATTCAACCACACATCATAATTAAACAGATGAATCAAGTGGGCGTTAAAACTGTGATTATACATTGGTATCATTCTTTTCTAACAAACAGAACTCTGTTAAACAGAAGTAAATAACAGTCTGTCGAATTCAAATTCTGCAGTATGGGTGTACCGCATGGCTGTGTTAGCTCTCCAGTCCTCTTTACACTTAACACGAATGAGTGCTCAAACAGGCACTCCCAAAATTATATTCTTAAATATTTTGATTATACTGCTATATTAAGTTTATTAAACATTTATTATTCTGAAATTGAGTTGTTTGTTGGTTGGTGTGATACCAATTATTTAAATCTAAATAAAAACAAAATGAAGGAGATTATATTTGTTCCTAGAGGCATTGGTTACCATAGCCCTGTATTCATACATAGCCAGGAAATGTGTTAAGTGCAGTCCTTTAAGTATCTTGGAGTCTATATAGATAGTTCACTTACTTGGGACAAACATGTTGATCTGGTATGCAGTCAACTTTATCAAAGACTGTATTTATTGCATCGACTATGATACTATGGGGTGAACAACAAAATCCTTCTGCTTTTTTACAAAGCTATATTAGAGAGTGTTATAACTTATGGTTTAACCACATGGTACGGAAACCTTACTGTGAAATACAAATTTAGACTGACGCACCTGACGCATATAGCAGTGAAACTGACAGGACAGAAGGACTCTTATAGCATGCAGTCTCTGTATGAACAGTGTAGGATAATAGGATAACAGCTAGGATAATTTTAAGTGATCCGTCTCACATTCTTTTTGTTATTTATGAAATGTTACCTTCGGGCAGGTATTTTATAACCTTACGGTGCAAACTGAGTAGATTTAAAAATGAATTTGTGCCTTTTTCTATTACATTGCTAAATTATGGCAAATTATTTAGATTGTATGCTTCTATTGTGTTTTGAATCTTTATGTCATTAGATGCCTTTATTGAAACATATACTTTTATGACTGGTGGAAATGTATGCTATGTTGAATTGTTGTGTATTTGATGTACCCTTTGTATTGTTATTTTATTAACTTTTTCGGGTGATGATGTGATGAAATGCAGAAATGTTGCGTACTGAGTTCACCCCAAGTTTCCCCTAACGGGGAAAATAAAGTACATTCCATTCCATATCAACTACCCTTGTGCAGCTCTTTTAGTGCCTTGGGTTGGTGGACTTGCAGGAGAGCCATGACGTGCAGGGTGGAGGCGGCTTGTCCAGCGGCACCATAGGCCTTGGCCATAAGGGATGACGTAAACCTACAGGCCCTGGATGGGAGCTTTAGGTGCCTGGGCCAGGTGGTGGCGCTCTGCGGGCATAGGTGCACCGTGAGCACCTTTATTTGTTCTGCCGAAGCGCCCAGGGGAGATCTCGGCAGTGCACCAGTGCAGAGTGGGGAGAAGCCGCTCTAATGCGCTATCAAAATCCAGCACAAGTGAATGGAAGCCGTGGGAACTCAGCTCAAAGAATAGCGACCGCTCGGCTCCAAAAATCTGAATGAGCTGTTTGTATGCCAGCTCCTTTATACCCGTATGTTCGGGGGAGTGGTATGCAAATACCACTCGCCAATTCCCATTGGCCTTTTATCAAAGATCTGAGGTGTCACGGGCTCCCAAGGGTGACCCCTAGTGTCACTTCATTGACACAGCGTCAAGTGAGTGACAGATAGGGAACTAATTAGTTTGCTTACCTGCCGTTGAAACAACGTTGATTTCAGTTGGGTGAAACAACATTATACAATCAACATATTTTCAACTTTTCTTTTTAAAATCCCAATACTTAAAAATGAACAAATCAGCCTATTTATGTACGCTATATAGGGCTGGGACAACGCGTCGACGTCATCGATGACATCGACGCAAAAAATAAGTCGACGCAAAATATGCGCGTCGATTCATCGGACCCAAAACAAAGATGGCGGCGCCGGCGAGTAGTAGCAACACGAGTGGCTCCTCAGACTATCAGAAGTGCAAGGCGGCATGCACTCGTTCCTCTAAAGTATGGGAATTCTTTAATTTAAAAGGAAACAATTCCGTGATATGTCGTCTTTGCAAAATGGAGATGGCCTTCCATTCTAGCACCACGGCAATGCACCAGCATCTGAAGAGGCACCACCCGGTTGCAGCTGCAGATGACAGAGCACCGTAAGTTTTTTTTTTCAACTCCCCACTTTGCACTCGATGTTGGAGTAGGCTATAATACATTGTCGACACCTAAAGTTTTCGCTTATAGCTATTAATAATGCGCTTATAGCTATGAATGTCGTGAAAAATACATAGAGGACACTGACAATGCACTGACAGACAGGACCAAGCAGGTAACATTTAATAAAGTCTCAACTTTCAAATTTGGTCATTCAAAGAAAATTAAACCATAAATAGGCCCACTATTTTGTGGCTCTTTAATGTGTCGTGACAGATTGCCTCAGTTAAAGCTGCTCGTGAACCGATCATCTTTTCATTGGTTAATTTATAGCATCAAATAGGCTAAACATGAATGTAGCCTACATCAGAAGGACTGTTGTTTTAACCGCGGAAAGATGTCAGTACAGTAGCCTACAATCCATTATTCAAATTCAAATCCACCGACGTTAATCTTCTCTCTCCTGACTACTTTGTCGGACAAAAATGGCGTATTATGATTGATTGATCAGATCGCCAGTCAATCAAACTCCCGGCAAATGTTTTTTTTTTACATTTTATACACCCCCACCCCCAATGAAACCGGTATTACCGGTGTTGTCACAAGTCCATTAATCGAATCGAAATCGAATCGGACTGAAAAAATGAATCGTTAGATTAATCGATGCATCGACAAAATAAATCGCTAGATTAATCGTTTAAAAAAGAATCGTTTATCCCAGCCCTAACTCTATATTAAACGTACAGCACATTCAGATACTCATTATTTTATAACAAAATATGCATTTACAAATTATCTTTTTCTACAGAATATAAATCTTAATACCATCCATCCATCCATCTTCAATCGCTTATCCGAAGTCGGGTCGCAGGGGCAGCAGCTCCAGCAGGGGGCCCCAAACTTCCTTATCCCGAGCCACATTAACCAGCTCTGACTGGGGGACCCCGAGGCGTTCCCAGGCCAGTGTGGAGATGTAATCTCTCCTCCTAGTCCTGGGTTTTCCCCGAGGCCTCCTCCCAGCTGGATGTGCCTGAAACACCTCCCTAGGGAGGCGCCCAGGGGGCATCCTTACTAGATGCCTAAACCACCTCATAGACCGATGATGACATGAAGACTACATCATCTGCAAAAAGCAGCGATGAGATCCCCAGCTTCTGAACCGCACACCTTCCCCACCCCGACTACACCTCGATATCCTGTCCATGAATCTCACAAACAGGATTGGTGACAAATTGCAGCCCTGGCAGAGACCAACCCCCACATGGAACGAACTCGACTTCATGCCAAGGACCCAGACACAGCTCTCGCTTTGGTCGTACAGGGATTGGATCGCCCTAAGAAGGGACTGCGGAAGATGGTGCGGGAGAGAGAGATTGTTTACGGGCATGTCCGTCATGTGTGTGTGTTTTTGTCTTTTGTTTAAGTTTATCATTATAATATTATTTATATTGCCAAGCCAGTTCTTGCCTCCTCATTTCCATTGAACTGCGTTACACTGGTGCCGAAATCCGGGAAGGAGGAGGGATGCCTGTCGCGGAGTCCTCGACACTGCTGTCCACCCGGGGGAGCGCCGCCCACGAGGCGAGTGGGGACTGGACTTCCCGACCACCTGGAGCGATAGAGCCGCTGCCAGGGGCGGAGGAGAGCCCTGCCATCCCCCAGAAACGCAGAGGGGTCGAAAGAAGACTGCCGTCTGCGATGGGAGGAGGGAAGTGACTCCTCGACCACCTGGAGCAGTAGGGCCGCTGCCAGGGGCGGAGGAGTGTCCCCACGAGTCGCCAGGAAAGCGGAGGGGCATTCTGTCCACTAGGGGTCGTGGGCCTGATTCCGGTCCGCCCGGGGAGGAGCGGCTGTCGTCCGCCTGAAAGGGTGGAGGCGTGATCGAGGACCATGTCCATGACGGTGTATCAGAGAACCGGCGAGTATGTTTTTTTTTTCATCTCTCTCTCTCTCTCTCTCTCTCTCTCTCTCTCTCTCACACTGCCGCTCTGCGTTGGCCTTTTCCCTCTCTTTAAAATTTTACAGTGTTTTTTGGGGGTACTACACTGTTACAGGTAGTACCCCCCCCTATTTAATTATTTCTGTTTCCCTCCCCTTGTCCCCTCCCTCATCCAAGTAGATGGGTATGACATGCCGGCATTTAGCTCCCCAGCCTGAGAGAACGAGGGAGGAATGTGTCAGGGTGGAGGGCGGGGCCGGGTCGTGATTCTACACACCCGGTCCCTTATCAGGCTAATCAAGCATCCGAGAGGGATAAAGGCTGACTGTGGAAGATGGTGTGGGAGAGAGAGATCGTTTATTGGCATGTCCGTCATATGTGTTTTTATCTTTTGTTTAAGTTTATCATTAAAATATGATTTATATTGCTAAACCAGTTCTCACCTCCTCCTTTCCATTGAACTGCATTAGAGTTCTTCAAAGTGTTCCTTCCACCGCCCAATAACCTCCTCGGTTGAGGTTAACAATGTCCTATCTTTGCTGTATACAGCTTGGATGGTTCCCCGTTTCCCCCTCCTAAGATGGTGGACGGTTTTCCAGAAGCACTTTGGTGCGGACCGAAAGTCTTTCTCCAGGGCTTCTCCAAACTTTTCCCATACCTACTGCTTTGCCTCCCTAACGCCAGAGGCCGCAGCCCTTCGGGCCTGTCGGTACATTGCAACTGCCTCTGGAGACAAATCTCAGAAGGCCTCTTTCTTCAGTCGGATGGCTTCCATGACCACCAGTGTTCACCACGGTGTTCGAGGGTTACCGCCCCTTGAGGCACCTAAGACCTTGAGGCCGCAGCTCTCCACTGCGGCTTCGGCAATGGCAGCTTTGAACATTGCCCACTCCGGTTCAATGTCCCCCACCTCCGCACGGATGCCTGAAAAGCTCAGCCGGAGGTGTGAGTTGAAGATCTCGTGGACAGGGGCCTCCTCCAAACATTCCCAGTTCACCCGCTCTACTCGCTTGGGCTTCCCAGGACTGTCCAGAGTCTTTCCCCACCCCCTGACCCAACTCACCACCAGATGGTGATCGGATAACAGCTCCGCCCCTCTCTTCACCAGAGTGTCCAAAACATATGGCCTCAGATCCGATGACACGATTACAAAATCATTCATCAACCTTCGGCCTAGGGTGCTCTGGTACCATGTACACTTATGAGCATCCTTATGTTCGAACATGGTGTTTGTTATAGATAATCCATGACTAGCACAGAATTCTAAGAACAAACATATATTCGGGTTCAGATTGGGGAGGCAGTTCCACCCATCACGCCTTTCCAGGTGTCCCTGTCATTTCCCACGTACGCATTGAAGTCACCCAGCATCACTATGGAGTACCCTATTGGGGCCCTATTCAGGACATTCAGGGTCTCCAAGAAGGCAGAATACTCTGAACTGTTGTTCGGTGCATATGCATATGCACAGACAACCGTCAGAGCCCACCACAACCTGTAGGCGTAGGGAGGCAACCCTCTTGTCCACCGGGGTAAACTCCAACATGGCGGTGCTCAGCCGGGGACTCGTGAGTATCCCCACTATATCATCGTCCATCGTGATGGCTGACCAACATCACGATGTAGAGCCACCATCGTGATGCCACGCCCCCTTTTGCGAGTCTTGCTAGTGTGACTCACTAATCCTAGTCTCTTCTATAGTTAACCTAAAAACTTTGCAGGGATTGCTCTGTAAATTAAATTGAGAATATAACTAATGCATATATGCTATTTTAAATACTGTGATATATGCCAGAGACGTGACGTGTTAGTCTGTGAAAATACTGTGTCAGGCAGGCTACACAAATATTGATCTTGACATTGTTAGCTTCTTGTCTTTTTTTTACATGTCTTACACTGTACATTTAGATTAAAATATGTTATGTTGTAGGCTACAAGAAAATAGCCTTTATTAATTAATTATTAGTAGTTGTAGTGTCTCAGAAAATCTTGCTCATTGTCACATAGCTCTTACACTGAAGCGGCAGTTTAAGATAAACCCAGACCAGCGAACGTCAAATCACTTTTGTCTGGTTAATACTTTTAAAGAAAAATTTCCTTGGCCATAAATCCACAATGTCAAATCAAATGAAAGAAACAAGGTGAATATGAATAACACATTTATTAAACCGTCAGACACAGGAACAGTTTTTTCCCTCAGGCCATCCATCTAATGAACAATGAAATTGCCCCATTGAGCAATAATTATGCACAATACACAGTTTATTTTTAATTTAAATTTATATTATCCAACTTATCCACTTCTGGCATTACTTACATTGTTCTGTACATAATATACAGTTTTTTGTTCTTAATATAACAGATTGTATTAGATTTGCACTACGTGTGTGTATGTGGGTATGTATGAATGTGAGTGTATGTACGTATATGTATAATTATTTATTTTGTGTTCTTTTTTGTTTTTAATTACATATGTCTTGCTGCTGTTTTTGGTATTGTTTGTATTGTTGTTGACTGGAAGCTCCTGTCACCTAGACAAATTCCTTGTATGTGTAAGCATACTTGGCAATAAAGCTGATTCTGATTCTGATTCTAAAACATAGAAGAACAACAAATAAATAACAAGAAAATGGGAACAACTCTCAGACCGAAACTCGGCATTAACATTTCACTTATAATTAGCAGCACAATTAACTTCAGCACAGGCTACAAAATAAATTATGTTATTGAAATATTGTAAAGTGGTCATATGAACTACACAATTGAACGTTTAAAAAATAATATGCAAAATCGAATAGCTCCGCAAAGGATGGCGAAAAATGCGTAAAGAAGTCTAATATATTTCACCATAGACCATGTTTAAATTTCGATGTTTCTGGCCAGAAATACCAACATATTCACTTTATCTGGTTTTAATAAGCTGCGGATTGGAGTAACTACACTACCCGCTGTGCTGAAGACCCGCTCTGATGGAGTACTGGTAGCACATATGCGCAGATATTTCTGTGCTAATCTTGCCATGAACGGGAGGGCCAAGATGGCGCCTGTGTAAGTCGTGTTTTCAGTAGCTCTTAAAAGTTTATGTGCAATTCTTGACCTAACCGATCCTCATGTGAATAAATTCGATACTAAATACTACAAAGTTAAGAACCCTTACAACTGGATTTTTCTTGAAGATGATGGATGTTTCCTATACCCACTTTCTTGGAAATTAATCTGTAGGCCTATGCTATTTGAGAAGTGACTGCTCTTTCCGTCGGTTATAACTATCGGTCTTTTCCCTCATCGAAACATGGAAGACGCTTTACCAGTAAAACGTGTGCATGATTCCACAATGTCGCCCGTGCAGACGGATAAATCGGCTCTTTCAACGTTACCTGATACTCCCACCAAGAGTCCACAATCGAAGATACGACGCCATACTACAGAGCCATCGAATGCTGTTCTCTTGGAAGCAATTGAGAAACTTGGGAAAAAGCAAGACGATTTTTTAGAGAAGTTAACGGCAATTGAAAACTCTGTCTCCTGTAATTCAAACCGCATCGCTGAACTCGGATCTGAAATGAACGCGATCTCGGACAAGGCCGATTTTGCTGTTACAAACTCCACTGTGATGAAGGATCAAGTTACATCGCTAAAGACCGAAAACAAACAACTTTGGGAAAAGCTGGATGAATTAGAGGCATACAAAAGGCGGTGGAACCTAAGGATTGCTGGTATTCCTGAAGTGGACGGTGAGAACGTAAAGATGGCTGTGATGGAAATACTGCGCTTTGTTTCACCATCTCTAGCAGAT
This sequence comes from Xyrauchen texanus, assembly GCF_025860055.1. NCBI lineage: Eukaryota > Metazoa > Chordata > Actinopteri > Cypriniformes > Catostomidae > Xyrauchen > Xyrauchen texanus. Next base: position 34,009,754 of record NC_068315.1, read on the forward strand.
GTTCTCCAGTCTTCCATCGACGTGGCCCACAGGCTTGGGAAGAAAGGGCTCACTCAGCAGCCTCGTCGCATTATTGTGCAGTTCACCTCTCGCACACACCGTGACCTCATCTGGGCCGATGCAAAGCATTCCGAAATTCTCAAACAAAAGAATGTCAGGATAACGGAGGACTTAACACAACACGCAAGGGAGGCTCAAAACAAACTGTGGCCACTTGTGAACCAAGCTAGACTGGAAGGTAAACGTGCAGGGTTTCAGGGTTCAGCTGCCATCATCGATGGGAAGAAAATTACAGCTGACCACATATAAGTGACTCTTTGCTGTGTTTCTAACATTCTGTGAGGTTTTTCATTCTCGGGGAACTTACTTCTTGTAAGGGTGCCAACCTAGGTTAGAGAAACGTTAAACTTGTTCTAATTAACGTTATAATGAGGAGGTCTGGATAAGTGTTGCACTCACTTTTTGTCTACCTTAATCCATTTAGAAGTTTTAGTTTTACTTACTATATAATAGATTTTGCTTTCACGTTCTTGTTCGTTTGTTTTTATGTCATTTAAGTTAAACGGTTTTTCACTTAGTGTTAGGGGAATCCGAGACTTAACCAAACGTAAAGCTTTATTTCTTTTTTGTAAATCGAAGTGTAGAGATGTCTATTTTTTACAAGAAACGCATTCAGTTATGAAAGACGAAAGTTTCTGGTCGAATCAGTGGGGGAGTAAAATTATCTACTGTCATGGTTCCAATAATTCTGCTGGGGTTATGATTTTATTTAATCAACATTTTAATTATACTTTACTTGAATAACATTGTTCAAGTGAAGGCAGGTGGTTAATTATTGTTATCCAGTTTGGGGAAAACATTGTTATTCTAGCAAATGTCTATGGCTTTAACCGATCCAGTCTTAATAGTTGTCTCTTTACAGATTTAACCTCCAAATTAATTTCTTTAAAAACAAAATACCCATCTACATCACTAATTATGGGTGGGGACTTTAATGAGGCTCCTGATTTATGCTATGATAGATTTCCTCCAAAATATGGCATTACTACTGTCAACAAAATAATTAGTGATATGTGTACTAGTCTCTCTTTGCTAGATATTCATAGATTCTTACATAATGACTCTCCCCCTTCCTTCACCTGGTTTAAATCTGATTTGACACAAAAATCACGTATTGATTTTTGGTTAATATCTGATAATCTGATTTCTTCTGTTAAATCATGTTCTATTTCCAATGCACCCTTAACTGATCATGCAGGTATCTCTGACATTAGAAATCTCTGACATTAAACATAACTTATTTAGGAACATAACTTACTTATTTATTAAACAATTCTGATTATTGTTTGGGTATTAAATGCATAATTGATTCTTTTAAAAAAAATACTAATATTTCTAGTACCTTAAACTGGGAATTGTTTAAATATGAGTGTCGAAAGTTCTCCATAAAATTTAGTAAAGATCTTTTAAAGTCAAAAGGATTACAATTTGAATTTATATGGAAAGAAATTAACCGCATTACTTGTCTTCCCAACCCAAATGATGCAGATAAAGAAAGTTTATACCTATTAAGAGAAAAATTAGACTCCTTTTATATAGAAAAGGCTAAAGGGGCCTTCATTAGATCTAGAGCCAAATGGCTAGAAGCTGGCGAAAAAAACTCTGCATACTTTTTCAATTTGGAAAAAAAACGAGCTGAACTAAAAATAAATTCCTCTTTGTATATTGATAACACTCTTATATCAGATGATAAAATAATTTCAAAATTTGTTTCAGATTTTTACCAAAAATTATATACATCATTTTTTAATCCTGATTCAAGTAGTTTATTTTTTAACAAGATACAGCCTTACATTCCTAGTATAAATATAAACAGCAAAAACCTTTGTGAAGAGGAGATGTCATTGAAAGAATTAGATGATATCATCAAAAAAACACCACTTAACAAAAGCCCAGGACCCAATGGTTTACCTTTTGAGTTTTACAGATGTTTTTGGGAAGAAATTAGAGAGTTTATTTTGAATGTGTTCAATGAATGTGCAGCAAATGGAGAACTTACAGAATCTATGAAACAAGGAGTAATAACACTAGTTCCAAAACCAAATAAAGACGTTTTGCATTTAGATAATTGGCGCCCAATCACACTGCTCAACTCGGACTACAAATTGTTAGCATCTCTATACGCCAATAGGTTAAAACCATGCTTGGAGGAAATCATATCTGTCACACAGTCTGGATTTATGAAAGGAAGAAGTATTTCAAACAATATTAGACTGATCTTAGACCTTTTAGATTATTCAGATTTGGTCAATGAGGAAGCTCTTATTTTGTTTTTAGATTTTTGTAAGGCTTTCGATACAGTAGAGCACAATTTCATGTATCAAGCTCTTAATTATTTTGGTTTTGGCCCAACTTTTACAAATATGATGCACACACTTTACAAAAATATTTCTAGTAGTGTCTCTTTATCTAATGGTACGTCTGCTCGTTTTGGTATCCAAAGAGGCATTAGACAGGGATGTCCTATTTCCCCATTTTTATTTTTATTAGTAGCCGAAACTTTGAATCTTTACACTCTGCATTGCTCTCAAATCAAAGGTATTGAAATAGGAGATTTCACTTTAACTATTAGTCAACTCGCTGATGACACTTGTTTATTTTTGAAAAACAAAGATCAGATCCCTGTTATTTTGGAGGCACTTAAATTGTTCTCTGATGCCTCAGGTCTAAGTGTGAATCAGGCTAAGAGTGAGATTATGGCTGTACACCAACTTGAAGATTCAAATATATCTGGAATACAGGTTAAACAATTAGTCAGATACTTGGGTATTGTAATTAGTAAATCAGATTCTGAGAGACTAACACAAAACTTCTTGAAAAGATTACAAAAAACAGAAATATTTTTAACTGCTGGCTCCAAAGAAATTTATCTATTCAAGGTCGTGTGTTGATTTCAAAGGCTGAAGGCATCTCCAGAGTTGTATATCCAGCATTATCTCTTTATGTAGATTCTAAAATGTGTGCTGCAGTTGATAAAATCTTATTTAAATTTATTTGGAGAGGTAAGACAGAATATATTAAAAGGAAAACCATAATTAGAAGTGTATCATCAGGAGGACTAAATGCTTTAGACTTTGACACTATCAATAATATATTTAAAATTAATTGGATCAAACATTGTCTTTGTGATAATAGCCTTCCATGGTTTTTCATTCCCAATTTAATCTTCAAAAAATGTGGTGGTCTTAATTTTCTACTTGCTTGTGATTTTAAATGTACTAAACTCCCAATTAAGTTGTCCAACTTTCATAAACAAGCTTTGAATGCGTGGAAATTAATTTACAAACACAATTTCTCTCCCCATTCATGTGTTATTTGGAATAATCAATATGTACTATTCAAAAACAAAACCATTTTTTGAAACGATTGGTTTAACAAAGGTTTAATTTTTGTTAAAGATTTGATAAATCAATCAGGTGACCTACTTAATTATAATGAATTTATTAATTATATTGGGACAAATGTATCTTCTAAAGAATACTTTAAACTTATTCGTTGTATCTCCCAGAAAGTACTTTATCTTATAAAAAAAGAAAAGATGTATAATCCTGTAACTCCAAGTTTTCTTCCTAGTCTGACTGTTGGGGGCCTTTCTATTAGAGATAAGAAATTTTATAATATATATATCAGAAGAATTTTAACCAAAGAAAAAAGTTCTTCACCTAAGACAGTGGTTAAGTGGAAACAGGATTACCACTTTCTGGTTTTTAAAAATTTGTGGTCTGATATAAATAAATATGTACTCCCTAATAAAGTTAAAGAAACTCACTTTAAAATAATAAACAGATACTATCCTTGTAATGACTTTATTAGTAAATTTAAAGAAGGGTTTTCACCACTATGCAGTTTCTGTAATGAAGAAAATGAAACAATAATACACTTATTTTTTAGTTGTAATTATACTAATTTATTTTGGTCCCAAGTTTCTTGGTTTCTTTTTGAGTTATTTTATAAATTTGTCACAATAACTGAGGTAATGGTCTTGTTTATGGATTGTAACTCTGATTTATTGGAAATGAATAATATAACGAAACTTCTCATTTTATTTGGAAAATATCATATACATAAAGCAAAATGTATATCCACTGTACCAAATGTTAGACTATTTTCCACTGATTTGAAGATGTTTTATAACTCTCTAACTTCAATACAAAACAACCGCAAAACTCTAAAGACATCAAAACTGTTGAAAAGGATACTTAATGTATTAGAAAGATGATTGATATGTGAAATAAGATGCAGAATTGTGATTTTTTTTTTGTTTTGTTTTTTTTTTTTGTTTGTTTCACGGATTCAAATGTCTCTGTATTTCCCTTTAACGTTTTCTCAATAAAAAAAAAAAAAAAAAAAAAGAAAAATCTTGCCATGAACGGAAACCTTTTGTCATTCGTTTTCCACCAAGTCAGCGGGTCCTCTTCCCCATCAATGGCCATTTCCTGCAGGTACATGGTCATTTCTGCCTCGACCTTTTGCTCATCAGTGAGTAAAATAACGAAATTATAGTTTTTAAGTGGAAAATAGTATTTATGTAAAGAGATATATTAAAATAAAAAGTGCACAAGTCTTCTTAAGTGAAAGCTAAAAAAAAATGCTTCACGTGTCGTGCAACCTACTGATAAAGCGCTGACGAGTCATTAGTTGGGTTAGTAAAATAACGAAATAATAATTTTTCATATAATTTTTGAAAATGATATGAAATCATATAATCCCCAGGCTGACATCATTGTTCTGAACCTTAGACATTTTTATTCTCTGAAACACTAAAGGAGAAAAGGCAGAACATTAGGGACTGACATTCTCAGTCATAATTTTTTTTTCATTGCATCTTTCTTTTACATTTAAGTGGTTTACTGAAATTCAATATTTCAATATCATCTTTTGTGTTTCACAAACGAATAGCATACAGGTTCGGAATATACCCTTAAGAAGACGGAAAGTTAGGATACCCCCCGAAATATTTTGCATTCCCTTGTAATAGTTTTGCGCAAAAACAGTTGTAGTAAAACCATAACCACAAAACTTACTATGGTTTTAGTTGTAACCATACTTAACAATTATACTTGTAGTGAAATAAACAGGATAATTAAAAGTATGATAAAATTAGAATTGTGTGGTTCCTCTGGTTTTACTGGCATCATTTTACTATTGTTACTACTTTTAAAATAATTGTACTATTGTTACTATTGAAAACAAGTACTTGTTTGTTTTGATTACTAGGGGGAGTATGGTCTACGGCAGTCAATGTCCCTGGCGATACAGAATATAAGAGTCTGATAGGAGGAACAGTTGGCTAAATTTCTGTGAAAATTATTGAAAATAGAGTTTGTGCAAATACTGTATCAGTCAAAGTTCTTGCTCTTTTAAGGGTTAATGATCATCGGAAAATATTGTATAAGTACTTTTTCTGGAGTAAAGTGCATCAGCATGTGTACAGGCAACATTTATTTCCATTGACATCTGTTTTTTGACCTGCATCATGTATGCTTCATCCATGCATTAGCAGACCCTCTCTGGGAAGATTCAAAAGCTTGCAAATGTGGAAAATTTTAATCAATGATGAGAAAGCCTTTACCATTCAGTGATATGCTGTGATGTGGGTCTGTTCCTCCCTAAAGGTAAAATAAAAGGGATCAGTCAGATTGAAACTGTATTTCGACAGTGGGTTATTCCATAATAAAATCAAGTTTTACGAATGTAAATTCTAGAATTATAAAGAAATAACAGGTTATACTATTTTAAATCCACCCTACAGTATATCAAACATTATATTGAGATATTGTTATCTGTTCTAAACCGGGATGTCTGGTCACCCTACTTTAACTTCTTGTCCCTTGTTTTCTGTTTGACAGGGATACCTGCAGTGTTTGTATCCATATGGGTCAGTGCTCGAGTGTCTCTTGCAGATACACAGTAGGTTTACACACACAAACAGAACCTTACATTTTTTTTTCATATAAGGTTTAAACCTTCAAATGTTTGCACATATGAAAAAATTACACATAAAACAAGTGTCATTTGGATTTTGCAGCTTTAAGCAAAAGAGTTCATTTTAGTCCTATCATTTCACAAAATTTTCTTCCAAAGGGTTTCAGGTTTACACAAATCTATTTTGAACTACAAATCTAGTTCAAACAGAATACATTTGAAAGTGATTCAACAATTTCTTGCCCACTCTTCTATATTTGTTTTGAGGAATAGTTTCAGGTTTTGTCACATGGCTTCTAGGAAATTCCAAAGATGACCTAATGTCAACTTTTCTCAAAATAGCCTTTAGTCAAAATAGGCTAAGAATGTGAAGTACAAGCTTGATAATATGAAGGAGTTGATGTTGTTTGGACAGTTTCTTCCATTTCAGGCACCCAGAATTTTGTTTAGGCAGTGAAGTAAATGAAATATCCACAATATTACATCGTAAGAGATTTATGTAATTTCTGTCTGTCTGTTTTTTTCTTTTTTTATGAGTCATAAAAATTCCCAACACAGTGTCCTTTGCAGCACATCTAAAATTCTATATTGTTTTTAACAGAACACGTTTCTGAAATAAAATGGAAGACCTCTGAGACAGTCAATCAATAAAAAGAAAAAAAAAAAGAGAAAAGATAGAACTAATTTTCACACAGTAAATATTGAAATGGTTTATACTTATTTTCAGTGTTTTAAGTCATAGTTTTAAGTAAGGAATAATTGACGACGGACCATTGAATTATTGAAAAAAATTTACACATCCGAGGTGGGCTGTGCGACGTTACCGTTACACCTCGCGTGTGCATTATTTTCAAATAATTAAATGCGCCGGAGTTAATTATTCTGCTTATACCACGGGTACCATACCATAAGACATTGTTCATGGTTTTATCTCAAGATATTTTCTGGTTATCATCCCTAAAACGCTCTTGTGAGTGGAACTATTTCTTTTGCCACAGATTCAGCATCTTGTTTTTGATACAGTCCGAGCCTTCATTGCTAGTTCGGAAATGTAACTTTAGAACTAGCAACGAAGAATAACGTGGCTTGCGCTGCTATACTAGAAAACTTACTGGAATAATAAGGTAGTGCATTTGTGCATGTGTGTGTGTGTGTGAGCTTGTTTTTGAGGAATCAAAAGAGAGAAACTCTTTTTAAACTGAGAGAGATCGCTTCTGGGATTACCTTTTTTTGTTGCAGCTCTCATCTGAAGTAGCATCGCTTCAAAATAAGCAAGACATAAGTTTAAAGGGGTCATGACATGAGAAACCAAATTTGCCTTGATCTTTTGGTATATAAGAGGTCTTTGTATCATTAAAACGTCCTGCAAGTTTAATATTTTAAGACGTCCTCCCCATTCTAAACGAATCATTTATTTAATCAAGCTCAAAATACAGCTCGTTCTGGATTCATGGTTAGAAGTGACGTGGCGGTTAGAAGTGACGTACCAGCGTTTGCATATGACCGCCTCCAGCACAAGATAACTACGCTTTAAGCGCAAGACAACTACGCTCATTTCGTATCGCCGTGCGCCTCACAAGTGTTCAGTCGATGGACAGCGAGCTCTGACAGAGACTACTTGTGCACAGGAAAATTACGATGCCACACAGATGTGCTGTTCCTGGCTGTGGTCAAACAAAACCTCTGAATAAGCTGCCGAAAGATCCAGACATCAGGGAAAAATGGATGCAGTTTATTTTTTGCGGACGTCCCAGTCACGGCAGTGTTAACTTAAGCGTTTGTTCTGTACATTTTAAGGATGACTGTTTTGAGAACAAATCTCAATATGATGCTTGCTTTGCCAGAAAACTGTTGCTCAAAGATAAGTCCGTACCAACTATTCTGGGAACAAAGACGACGCAAACTGTAAGTAATCTATTTTAAACTTTAAACTACTTTTTAAAGCGCAATTTCATTCATTATGAATAATCACAGTGTTTTTACTTAGTTTACTTGCATATTGTTCTGGCTGGGGGCATCAATAATTGATACATAGGCACTGACGTTAGCCAATCATAACAGTGGGCGTTAACACTGAAGTCTTAAATGGAAAACGCCCCCAAAACAGACTGTTTGAATCAGAGGATGAGAAACAGGGTGGGAAAAGGTCATAAATCACTAGATTTTAAAAGTTTTTCTTAAAAAAAAAATATATTAATACTATAATTGCACCTAAGTGAACATAATAATACAATAAAAAAACCCATGTCATGACCCCTTTAAGCTCTCTCACACACGTGGACACACACACACACACACACACACATATATATATATATATGTGTGTGTGTGTGTCCACATGTGTGAGAGAGCTTAAGAGAGTGGGAGGGGGAGCGTAAGGGTGTTTCCCACAGATATTTCAGATAATATAGAAACTGTTGTATTTTCTAGCTTTGATACAGCTCAAGCCTTCATTGCTAGTTCGAAAACGTCACTTTAGAACTAGCAAAGGAGGATGCGCTGCTTTATGGCATTGGAGTAACAAGGGTGTGTGTGTGTGTGCGTGCGCACGCATGTGTATGTGTGTGAGCTTGTCTATGTGCGGATGTGAGGAGTAGCGCGAGGGCACTTTTCAACCAAACATGAAAGAAATGAACGATATTATAGACATTGTTTGATATTCTTAACCAATTTACTTTAACCAATGTCTTGGTTTATATGGTTATTTATCTGTGGTAGTATGTACGGTGTGTGTGTGTGTGTGTGTGTGTGTGTGTGTGTGTGTGTGTGTGTGTGTGTGTGTGTGTGTCTGAGAGAGAGAGAGAGAGAGAGAGAGAGCGACAGCAAAAAGAGAGAGCGAGAAGGAGCCCAAGGACACGTTTCAGTTGAAATTTAAATAAATGTAGGATTTTATAGACATTATTTGTCATTCTTATCCAATACACTCAACCAATGTATTTGTTTTAATTGATTATTTTGTGTAGGGCTCTTTGAAATAACAGAAATAATTTTGCGAAGTGCTATGGAACCGTTATGCGGTGAAGACCTGGAACTACTTAATAGCCATTCTTTTACTTGAAAAATAATTGCACACCTTAGAACGTCTGTCAACCAATGAGAATCAAGCATTCAACAGACCCATGGTATAAACAAGTAATAATCTGTGTATCTGGGACAACTACAGGTTAAAACAGTAAACTCTGTACTGAAATGGCATTCGAAAAGTAGCAAAAATAAATGATGAAGGCATGGATAAAAGTTTCCAGGTCAGTTTTATTGTAACCTCCTACAACATAAGGAAAATAGTTGAAATCTGTTAGTTTTAATAAAAATCAGCCCTATTTTTTTTTCTTCAGATTTTTATGTACAACTGTTGTTGGAGTCTGCCATGGCAAGAATAAGTCTGAAAGAGTTTTTTTTTTTCACACTGGTCTATAATGGTATATTCCATTTCACCTAAACCCACAAATTATACAAGGTTTGATCACTTTACATATCCATCAGACAGTTTCTTCATGTCTTCCTGTTGTTGGCCAGAATAGGCTTGTGGACCAGACTTCTGTGATTCGGTAATATTTCATCTTGGAATGGTTTTTTTCGACTACACTTGGTTAATTGCCTGAAAATTAGGCACATATTAAACCTCCAACAAATCATATTTTCCCACATCAGACATTAAATCCTTTTATCAGATTTGTCCCGTCACGGACATAATGGAAGTGGTTTGAAAAATACTCTACACGATACTTGTTATTAAGATAAGCATCTACCTGCAAATATACAAATATAACATTTATGGCAGTTTTCTTATGTTTAATGTGATAAAGCTACAAAAAGTTAAATTGTGTGTCTGATGAAATTATACAATTCTAATATTTAACTAAAACCCCAACATTTTTTGGCTTGCCATTAACATGTCAGGCTGTGCTCAGCTAACAATATATTGATTTTTAATTGTGTTTTCAGACAAGACTGAAAATATTTTCAGTCTTGTCTCAACCCCATCACAACTGTCTAACCACTAGGTGACTTACACCGTCATTTGTTTTAACACTGTTTCATTCAAGTAAATATGTAGAATTTGTAATATATAATACAAATTATATATTCCATATTCTTGTTACAATATTCATAAATGTACTGAATAACTCAACCCTGTAACAGGTTTACAGTGAAGTAATGTGACAGGGTTGAGTGTGACAAAGTTGTGGATTTTTCCTCAAAAGGCCACTGTTCCTCATGTGGTCTAGGACAGAAGACCACATAACATGTATGATTTTATATATATTCATGGATTAAAAATATCATATTGAAAAGTACTGATTTAATATCTATTTTCATGTGACAGGGTTGTTAAGCTTGATCATACCCACCTTTCTATAATATACTTCAAAATATGAATACAGATTATGATATTTCTTACCTGTTTCTGTACCACACTGTTAAGACAGCTGAATGATGTCACTTCTGATTAATAATGTCACATATCAGCAGAATTAAATTTTTTATGGGCTGAAAATATTAGGTGTGACGGGATTGAGTTCAGACTGATGGACAAACCTTTATAGTCTGTTTGTTTTTTCCTCCCCTTTTCTCCCCAATTTGGAATGCTCAATTCCCAATGTGCTCTAGGTTCTCATGGTGGCGTAGTGGCTCACCCCAATCGGCGGAGGACAAATCTCAGTTGCATCCAGGTCTGAGACGGCAATCCACGCATCTTATCACGTGGCTTGTTGAGCGTGTTACCGCAGAGACATCACGCGAGTGGAGACATTATTCTCAGCGGCATCCATGCACAATTCACCATGCGCCCCACAGATAGTGAGAACCACACATTATAGTGACCACAAGGAGGTTAACCCATGTGACTCTATGCTCCCTAGTAACCGTGCCAATTTTGTTGCTCAGGAGACTTGCCTGGAATCACTCAGCATACCCTGGATTCAGACTCATGACTCCAGGGGTGGTAGTCGCTGAGCTACCCATAGCCTGGTTTTTATAGAAAAATCATGATTTTTGGGGTAAAATATATTTCTCAGCAAAGGAACACAAATAAATCAAATAAATAAAAGTGCACACTATCTATTTTTTGGCATTCATGCCAAAAAATAGATAGTGTGCACTTTTATTTTTTTTGTAAGACAAGGAAAGCATAAGTCCCAGTCAGTGTTTCACACATGTGTCTAAAATCCTGTGCTGACCAGCTGGCCCCCATTTTTAAACAAATCTTCAACAGATCACTGGAGCATGGTGAAGTTCAAACTTCAAACACTCCACTATTATCCCTGTCCCAAAGAAACCCAAGATCAAAAGACTTAATGTCTACAGACCCATCGCTCTCACGTCTGTGGTCATGAAGTCATTTGAGAGACTGGTGTTGGCCCATATGAAGATCATCACTGGACCCTATCTGGATCCCCTTCAATTTGCTTATAAAGCAAACAGATCTCTGGATGATGCAGTCCCACATAGACTCAATTTTGAAAAAGGCACAGCAGAGGTTGTACTTCCTTTGCCAGTTGAGGAAATTCAACCTCTCACAGGAGGATCCAGTTCTACTCAGTTCTACTCGGCATTCATTGAATCTGTCCTCTGCACTTCAATAACTGTCTGGTTTGGTTCAGCTACAAAATCAGATATCAGAAGACTAAAAAGGACAGTTTGGACTGCTAAGTGGATTATTGGTTTCCCCCTGCCCTCCCTTCAAGAACTTTACACTTCCAAAGTGAAGTAAAGGGCTGGAAAACTCACTCTGGACCCCACTCATCCTACTCACTACCTTTTTTAACTGTTACCTTCTGGACGCTACAGAGCTCTGAGCACCAGAATTGTCAGGCACAAGAAAAAACATTTCCCTCAGTCTATCCATCTAATGAACAGTTAAAACTGACCCATTGTGCAATAATTACGTGCAAAACACAGCTTAGTCGATTATATTTATATATTTATATTCTCTGCCTCTTTGGTTCACTGCACTCGTTCTGACTCTCTTGGTCAGGTCAGTGTGGGGAGACGCTAAAGAGAAGAAGTGAAGGATGAAGCACCTTTAGTACCCAGCCAGCTCCAGAAAAGAACGTACATGGAATTTAGAGGGGGGAAACTACTGTGGCATTATGAGTCCTCTCCCAATCTGGAATCCCATTTATTATAATTCAGATTCGGGGGTTGGCTTTCAGGCCAGTGTGATGAAGATCTACTAGCAACCTCCAGAGATGGGTAAGATGTTCCTCCCAGCTCTCTGAGTGAAGGATTACGTCATTAATGTAGGCTGCTGCAAAGAGCCTGTGGAGCTTGAGTATGACATTCATTATTCTTTGGAAGGTTGCAGGGGCTCTATGCAAAATGAAGGGAAGGACCCAGTATTGTCAGTGGCCATTAGGGGTGCTAAAGGCCATCTTTTCTTTGGTGGATGGTGTTAGGGGTACCTGCCAGTAGCCTTTGGTTAAGTCCAACATTGATATAAACCAGGCCCTCCCGAGATCAGCTCATCCACTAGTCCAGTTGAAGGTGGACACCATTTTAAGCTTCTGAAAGTCAATACAGAACTGCAAGATGCATTCAAATTGTAATATGGGCTGCTGGATTCCTCAATTACCAAAGCTGTAACATTTGTTGTACCTCCTCCTCAGTAGCCTGTCGGCAAGCCTCTAAAACTCAATAAAGCTATTGCCGGATAAATATTCCTGGTTGGGTTCGAATGTCATGGGTGACAGCGTGTGTCTTACCCGAGGTCTCTGAAATCTCTTACCACGGCCATGAGATCTGTTTTCTGGAATAGAGTAAGGTGCTCTCCAATGTCTACTACTCTCCTTGGACTAGGGCTACCAAATAGGAATTCGGCTCGACCCACCACTTGGAGGTTCAGGAGGTTTATATTATATATTTGTTCTGTCCTGTGTCTGCAGGTTGGCGGACCCTGTATCAGGTCCCACCCTTTTGATCATTGTGTAGGGTCCCGGCCAGAAAGCCAAAAACTTAACATTAGCTGATAGAACTCTTTAAAATGCAAGTAAGGGGAAGGTAGGGGCCCATCATTTTGGGGGATGCCATTTGGTGACCTTCACTTGGCTCCAACAGTTCTTCAGGTGGTCATCCTCTCACTGTTCCATGGCGAATGAGCCTCTGCTATGTTCGAACAACTCAGAGAAGACAGAGAGGTTATTTGACTCACCTTCTCTCTCACTTCCTGTAACCAACCCGATATGCATGCCTTCTAGACATACTATGGTGCTGTGGAGGCTAATAGACTGTTAAACCCCAGGGAGTCTCAACCCAGCAGTAGAGAGACACGCAAGGGGGGGGGCCTCAGCCTCAAACCTATCGTGGGGTGGGCCACGATAGCAGCTACATACACCTTCAAGGTGGACGGGGACAGCCTCCCCTACAACCTCTCCTGCAGGAAGGAGAGCACCGACCTGACTGCGCACATCTGTGGATCTTTAGCCCGGGAAGAACACCAATTCGCGAGCAAACGCCACTTCAGGGCGTAAAGTTGCCTGGTAGAAGGGGCTCTGGCTTGGTTGATCGTGTCTACGACAGCAGGTGGTAGATCAGCTAGAACTTCCAGGGGCTAGACGTGGAGGTTCCAGAGGTCTGGATGCGGATATCAGAGCTTGCCCCATCCCTGAGAAAGAAGGTCTTTCCTCAGGGGAATTTGCCAGGGAGGGGCTGTTGTGAGGAGTACGAGGTCCGAGAACCAAGCCCGAATGGGCCAGAAGGGAGCCACTAGAGTGACTTGTTCCTCGTCCTCCCTGAACTTGCATAGCACCTGTGCAAGAAGGCTCACTGGGGGAAATGCGTACTTGTGCAGCCCCACGGGCCAGCTGTGTGCCAGTGCGTCTGCCCCGAGGGGAGCATCTTTTTGGGCATACCAGGGCGGGCAGTGGGCGGTTTTTCGGGAGGCGAACAGGTCTACCTGAGCCTTACCGAACCGTTCCCAAATCAGCTGGACCGACTGGGGGTGAAGCCGCCACTCTCCACTGGGCAAGCGTTGTCGTGATAGCGCGTCCGCTACCACATTGAGGTTGCTGGGGATGTGAGTGGCATGCAGCGACTTGACCAGAAGGCTGTAGCCCAGACGAGTCATCCGCGTCAGATGCCGGACCGCTCTCCAATGCAGTGGCGAGCTCATCCAGCTCTGGGGGCTCTAGAGGATAGGCAGGCTGGCTGTGAGGCAAGCCGCTTTTGCCTCGAGGCTGGACGGAAGTCAACGAGTGTGCCGGGGGGCGGGAGGTTCACGGAGAAGTACCCGGCAAAACCGAGCCCCCTGCCACCAGCCAGGTCATCCTCAATCACGTGGGAAGAAGGAGCGAAGCGGGGGGCGGCTGGAGTTCGGTTGAAGGAATGCTGTGACTGCAATGTTGCCATGGTCATGTTCTCGCATTGCTATCCACAAACGCTGCCTCGGTGTGATCACAGCCCAGACACACAAGACAGCGCCTGTGGCCGTCTGAAGCGGAGAGCACTCTACCACACCCAGGAACTACACAGGGGCGAAGGGCATCTTTATAAAAACGCGTCCTGAAAAGGACGTTCAACGCTGCTGTGTACTGCTCTTTTAGAGGAAAATACTCTTTTAGAGAAAATCACTCTTTTAAAACTTTTTTAAGTTTGCGCTGTCGAAGTGCCCAGGGGCAAACTGCACTGTCGTGCAGAGAAGGAGAAAGCCGCTGATGTGCACCATAGATCCAACAGTAGATCGACCAGAGGTAAGAGGAACAGGTGTGTTTGACTCGCAGCTCGCTGCATGCATGACCATCGGCTCCGAAGAAAATTTCTGAATGAAACAGACGCATTTCCCCAACTTTATACCAGTATGTCCGGGGGCGGGACATGCAACTTCTCATTGGCCTTTTTTCAAAGATCAGAGGTATATTCGGCACTCAAGAGAGACCCCTAAGTGAGCGACAGACGGTGAACGTGATTGTAAAGGATACCTAATATATAAATATTATTTAATATATTATTATTATTTGACCCCCAGGCAAAAGACAAAGAACACAAAACTCTGTTAGATGCTACAACCCCAATTCCAAAAAACTTCAGTATGAAAGGACAGTATGAAAAATGCTAATAAAAACAAAAAGTAGTGATTTGTAAATTATATTCACCATTTGCTAAATTGAAAACTCTATAACTACACATAATATTACGTTATTTTTAATATACATTCATTTCAAATCAGATAATTGCAACATGCTCCAAAAACTCAAGCTAATATGGAAGACCACGGTGAGGAGTGTCCATGTGTTCACGGAAATGTTACCGACTGGTATGCGAAACCGCTACTCAGCTCTGTGTTAAGCCCTACGCAAGGAGTATTCGGCATATACCAATGAAGACAGAAGAGGCATGAGCCTCCGTGTGAGTATTACAGATGCCTGAGATCCACGTATTTCAAAGGATGTAACACACTAGGTCTGGAGGAGGAACGAGCTTTCAAGTCTCTATTACTTAACAACCTCCACAAGAGTATGCAATATGATGTCATGATGCACTACAGAACAGGAAACCCACCATGCCGGAAATAAGAAGGTACATGCAGCTGGCATGGAAGATGCACGTGCACCCTGCTTGAGGGCACGAAGGTGACACCAGTGTCCTGGGGATTCATGCTGAAGGAAATGCTGATCTAGTGCCTGAATGCAATAAGATGACTCACCTTAAGGTGAACGTTAGAACAGGACCCCAGGGGCACCAACCACCTTGCCAGCAGGGTGGGCAACACAACCAGGGGGATGGTGACCAGACAAATCCCCAGGATCACGCTGGCTCAAAACGGCAAACCGCTTGCTGGCCGAAAGGAAAGGTATGGTTTAAATGGAAACACAACAAGTGGTTAGTGGGAAGACAAGGTTTCAAATCCCCTAGAGGACAAGGTTTGAGACAGGAAATGGAGGGTATAATCAGGAGATGCCTTATGGAGGTAGTAACACAGATTGATGTGCTCCGTCATTCACCAGAGCCACCGAACTCCTCAAAGGAACTAAGTGCTCACCCCCAATCAGAATGACTTGATTATGTACCCCCTCCCGTCAATGCCAAAGTTTACTATGTAGGTTGGGAAAGGGGAACAGGGGAGGCCAAGTTGCTCGCAAAACAGTCACTCCTAACACACCACACCCTCCTTTTCTGACCTTCTTGGGCGATCAAGGCTGTAAGGGCAACTTATATACACATCAGCTCCCATGCAATACTCGACACTGGTTCTGAAATAAGTATGATGGGTTCCAACACCTTCACAGAGGTGGCTAGAGCAACGCTCTCCCTCGGCAAACCATTAAAGATTGAGACCTGCAACGTAAGCATCACAAGCTAACTCAAAATGGATCGACATTACCTTTCAAGGGATGACACTGGTACACTCCATTTACATATGTCCCATTAATACGGAACCACTGTTAATTGGTCAGGACCTACTGGACCGACTGTACACACGTGGGCTCAGGTTGACGCTTGATGCCACTTGGTCCAGAAAACAGTTCTCCAGCTCCAGATGGACAAGTTGCCATCATGCAGGAATCCAGAAGACCCCTACCAAAAATTACATCCTGCCAAACTATTACCCAGGCATGCCAGTTTGCTAGCGAGGTAGATATGACTATCCCCGCATGAACAGCAGGTGTTCCCATCCTCCTGGTGATCTCTAAAGGACAGAAGATACCTGTCCCACAGGCATTCTTCCAACCCTTGCCCCACTTCTGGGAACTCAATCTGACCATATGTGGCATGCCCCTGCTCGAGTTGAGCCACCGCTCAACCTACTCGTTGGTTCAGAACCTGACACACATCCCAATTCAGGTGACGTGTGGTGACCGCTAGGGATGTTGGTCAATAACTTGTTTCATGATTTCGAACTGACACTTCCAGTGATAGGTGAATTACCTCAATCACTAG
This sequence comes from Xyrauchen texanus, assembly GCF_025860055.1. Classification (NCBI taxonomy): domain Eukaryota; kingdom Metazoa; phylum Chordata; class Actinopteri; order Cypriniformes; family Catostomidae; genus Xyrauchen; species Xyrauchen texanus. The sequence goes on from NC_068315.1 coordinate 34,026,614, forward strand.
CCAGGGATGACAACCTGGATTGTGTCCTGTCTACTTTCCTGACCAAAATTATCATGGTGGCCTGCCATGAAGCACTACAAGGCAAACTAATCTGCAGCACTTTTCTGGGCACCAGAGCTGACATGGACGTATACTCTGTTGTGACTCAACCCGAATACACAACCCCTGGTGATGACAGAACCTGTTCCTCACCAGAGGAACCCTACATTGGTTTTGAGGCTGAGGTCAATGACCAGCTTACCAAAGCAGATGCTTTAACAACAGAGGATTAGAGATGTTCTCGAGGGATTCCCATGACTGTGGAGTCACTGACCTCCACACCGTTCACTTTCCCACTGATCCAAATGTGCCACCCACATTTGTACGCCAATACTAAATCCTCCTGTCTGCATATGAGTTGATCCAAGGGATTCTCGACAAGCTTTTGCAAAAGCAAATAATTTGGGAATGCAACTCAACCAACAACTCGCATATCTAGCCAGTGTTAAAGCTGACCGGCAAGTGGCTTCTCACAATTGACTATCGCCCTCTGAATAAGCAGGTACCACTTTTCCGCTGGAAAAGAACTGGCCAAGGTCAAAGGGGCCCAATTCTCTGCTGTGGCCAACGGCTTCTGGACAATGAGAGTCGACCCAGCTTAACAGTACAAGCTGGCTTTCTCTTTTGGTAACCACTAGTACACCTGGAACCGTTGTCCATTCAGATATCTGAACTTCTCAGCTGAGTTAAATATCTTCCTCCATAAGGCCATGAGTGATGTCGCTGCCCACGGTAACCATCTATGTGGATGAGATCCTTATGAGGAAACAGACATTTGAGGAACACTTGCCTGAGATCCGACACATATTTAACCAACCCTCCACTGCTAGAGCCAAGCTTGCACTAGCCAAGGGCCAGTGGTGCCACACCATGGTTGAGTGTGGGGGTCTAACAGTGAGTGAAGATGGCACTGAACCACATGCTGGTAGAGTTCGAGCCATCCACAACATCAAAGCTCTGACAGGTGTCTGCAACTATTCCCGACAGTTCATCAAGGACTATGCAGAGATAGCCAGACCCCTCATGGAACTACTTTGAATGGGGAGAGCCCCAGGAACAGTCTTTCCACCAGATGAAAGATAAGCTCAACTCTGCACCCTCTCTGGCCTACCCAGACAAAGAGTTACATCTCGAGGCAAGCTTCTCATCCCACTGTCTCAGTGCTGTTCTGACACAGAAACAAGACACAGACAAACATGTCATCGCCTATGTGAGCCGACCTCTTAGTGTTGTTTAGATTAAGTTATCTGACTGCGAGAAGGCCCTCCTGGCCATTGGGGGTAAATGGTAAATGGTCTGCACTTATACAGTGCCTTTTTAATCTATTCAAAGCGCTTTACACTGTGTCTCATTCACCCATTCACACTCACATTCACACACCAATGATGGCAGAGGTGCTAGCCTGCCACTGGGAGCAACTTGGGGTTCAGTGTCTTGCCCAAGGACACTTCAGCATGTGGAGTCGTGTGGGCCGGGAATCGAACCGCCAACCCTGCGATTAGTGGCCAACCCGCTCTACCACCTGAGCTTTGTTGGTCTATACCCCAATCGACCAGGGACCAGCTCGCTGGGTTGTCCCAACTGATCATAGGGGAGTGATGCTTGCCCAAGCTTAAGACTCCCCCTGTCAGAGGCCACCTGTCAACAAGTCGTTTGTTGGCCATTGATGGCCCGCTACACCCGTTCCAATGTCAAAGGATGCCTGGTTTATAGCCAGTTCCATTCGTCCAGACCACTGGATTGAGCCCCACTCCAGAACCAAGGGATCATGTTCCCGTGGTCCCACCTCTAGGTGGATTGGATTGGACCAGTCCCCAAGTCCTCAATTGGTAACAAGTACCTCCTCACAGTTACCTGCTCTGTCACCAAGTGGCTGGAATGCCTCCCTGCCCCTAACAACACAGCTACAACAACCGCAGTCCTGCTGCTGAACCATCATTAAAAAGTTCCTATCAAGTTGGTCAGGCGCTTTCGAGATAGTGGGAAAGCTCTCACCAGTAGCCTACCACATCAGGGTCTCAAAACCATGCCAAACACTGGCATACAAATGGGTCCATTTGAATCAGATTTAGCTCTTCAAACCGTTTTGACTCCAAAGGGGAGAAGATGCACCACAGTAGCACTATAAGGATAGCTGCATGCCCTTCTGCATGCACTAACTCCTAGCACCACTCTGAGTGGTGGAAGGATTCCAGCTTACCTGGTCTCCCTAGACCTTGTCGAACAAATCCTTAGATTTGCTACTACCTCTGTTTTGCAACCTTCACAGATACACCTGGCATGTAGTTTTGGCAGTGAAACTACAATCTATGCAAATCCTCAGAACCTAAAAATAAGATTCATCCTCAAGCTACCCATCATAGAATGGCAGAATATATACAGACTAAAGTCAATTTTGAATGTTGGTTTTCGGAGAGGAAACACACACATTCACCTCAAAACAATACCAACATTCGCCTACCACGATGAGGACACCTCCATCTACCTTATCCCTAACCTAAGCATGCGTACCAAGACAAAGGAAATTCATTGGGTTTGTCCAAGCAACCCCTTTGTTATAGAGGTAACTAATTACCTCTGCAGCCTAAGAGCTGAATCCCTTGAACAAAAGTGTCAAGGTAGCATGTCTGTCAATGATGAAGGACAGAGACAAAGCTAGAGTGAGCAGGCAAACACTGGTTCAGGTACATTCAAAACCCACAGGCTACCCGCCGACAGAATGGCCTCCCTTCATCACCTGAGATTCGAGGAACCAAGTCGGAGTCAAACGATGGATGAACACACATTCTACCTAGGTCTAGGTTTACCTCTATGCAAAGATTGATTATTATTGTGTGTTATACTTGTGCACCAAGGTTATTGCTTGTACAGTTTACAGACCACAGAGCCTTGCTCATTGCTGCTAATAATACTCAATGTATTATTTTTACTTACTGTTACCACGAATGAGATTTGCTCTGTTGTCATCCAAGCACTTTGTACTGTTTGTACATTTCCGCCATTGTGGATGAGACCGGTACACTGAATTTATCCATTAAAGAACCAACGATTGGGCAAACGGATTATGAGCCGTTCAGCCGTTATGAGTCTCTGAATGATAAAACGAATGGTTGCCTTCTCTACCACAATCGCTAAAACCGGCTTTGGTGCTGTCACTCTGTCTGTTCTCTCTTGTACTAACTCCTCTCCTTACACACATACATACACCCATTAACACACACCCATTCACACACACACACACACACACACACACACACACACACACACACACACAATAAAATGAAAGAAATATAGTCAGTGTTTATCTTTTTTAAGATTAAACAAAAAGTATAAGAACCCCAAATTTGGTTAAAATGCAAAGTTACTGTGTTCGCACTGATGATGTTGGTGCACACTCCACACGGCTGGGTGTGTCAACTACATGACCATTAGTTGCTGACTGTAGTTTTAAGATGTGGAAGCTGTCACGCAAACTCGCATAGCTATGCGAACGTGCTGCTTTTTTGTGCAATTATGTGCACAGAACTCAAAAAGAAGAAAAAGAGACAAAAAATCTGGATGAGACAGTGGTTGGAGAGATGTGGGCAGCAATGGCTATCAGTTCTGCAGACGGAGGTTAAGCCAATTTTATCTTTGAATTCTGCATTCATACTGTTGTTTGTTTGTTATTAGCTATGCATGCTGATGACTGCTTGCATTTGTTGGGTAACAAAAAAGTTTCTTTAGCAAGTCCGAAACTCGAAGTAAAGTTTGAGCTCTGGGACTGTGAGAGAAGGTAATTTTCAGTGCAGAAATAATGCAAAATTAACTAATTAATATAAATAACTAATTAATATAAATAACCACAATGGAAATTTTCCAGTTAAAATACAACTTTGTGAAAGCGAACCGAACCATGAAGAAAATTCCACATTGTAACTATTTAACCCGTTTCTAAAAAATAACAAGCATACTACAGATAGGAAAATGCCCTAAATCTCTCTATTGCAATTGTTTGTGTTGACGCGTTACTCCTGTTGTTATTTCGGCAAGCTCCATATGGGAATCAGAGAGAGTTGCGGTGAGTTGGAATGTTTGTCATCACTCCACCATTTTGTATCGGCATACATATTATATGTATATTAAACATTGTATTGTGATATTTAGGCTCACAACTCACTGTGGGGTTTTTTCTCTGCTAATTTGAGTAGTGTTTGATGCATATCTATTGCAATAAAAGTTTTTTAATCACGCGTCCTGAAAATAACTGAATTTGTGAACCCTCGCGGTTATCCGAATATGGCAAACCATTACTGTCCCTACTCAGAATACTTGGCACATGAATATCATGGAATATGTTTGTCATCACTCCACCATTTTGTATCGGCAAGTGTGACACCCTCGGCCAAAATAGAGTTGTTTGTTGTCTGCTGGTGTGGTGCTGACTTAAGTGATCTGCTTGATTCACTTTCTCATTTGTTCTTGTTGCTATGGGTGATGCTGACAGAAGCAGGGCTGGCTAACCACAACAGATATTTTAGAGATAGGTTTCAGATATATGTTCTTGATTACATTTTCTTTACACCACCACAATTTAGTATTGCATACTCTAAAAGTTATTTATTTTGCTGTCATGATTAAAAAAAAAAAAAAAAAGTATTATAAATTTTACAGCAAAGTAAAAACAGAAATAATTTTCTGGGTGAATATTTTGTCAAGACACTGAACTCTGGATTTCCTCATCTCTAGGTGCTGGGATATAAGCGCAGGCAATCTCAAATGGATCTATCAAGTACCAATCCTGGCAGCCATAGTTGTAAGAGAATTACAATTCTTTCTCAAATAAACCATTATTATAAGTCAAATCTTTAGATGTAATAAGGCAAATCTGCATTGTAAAAAAAATGCCATATATGTCATCCTTATTTTAGAAACATTCAATATTTTCTATTAAAAACTTTACAGAAATGACTTTTCTAGGAATTTCATTGCTGGTTCAGTCTACTTATGCTGGTTTTGTACTGGACCAGCTTGACTTTTCTAGTGAAGTTGACTGATCAAATAATTCTTGCTGTTAATTTGAATTACAGGAATACTTTAACCAAAAATAAATTCTGTGATTATTTACCCCATCACCATCATGTCATTCCAAATCCTCTTTCTTTCCATGGAACACTAAAAGAGTAATTAGTAAATAATTTTTTCACAGCTCTTGTCAAGCTCTTGCAAACATCAATGCTGTTTTGGTGTCAATGACGTCACTGCAAGGTCTGTTACTCAGACAAACTCTAGTGTATTGCCTCAGAAGACAGAGGTATTGGCAGGAAAGAATAAGTCGTATTGACTATTTTTATGATACTATTTTGAAGTTTGACAGTCTTGGTCACTGAAATCTCAATCATTAAATGGGATGAGCTG